>NW_022633349.1:0-6329 GCF_010015895.1 Lontra canadensis
GTGTTTTCTAGTATGCCAGGTGTTTCAAGATAGTGTGTTGAATGTTAATGAATTTTAAATACACAGAATCACATTTTTATAACCAATCTGTATAGGTTTGCAGAAAACATACCCAAATAGAATTTAAAAAGCACTTTTATATTATATTGAACATTGGTAAATTAAAGTAAATATTGCTGTTGTTTATCATACCAAAATTACTCAACTAGTCATATCTGCCAAAATTTTACCTTAATTATATGAACTTGGATTCTTAAAATGTTTTTTAGTTTCTGTATGAGCATCTTAAAAAATTATAGCACATTGGAAGTATTAGTCAAGTTCTGTATATTCTTGGAATTTGGGGGATATCCAAAGTACACATTTCTCTCTATAAGTTCATTGGAATAGAGCTCCTTTATTTTTCTATTTACTCTTTCTCTCTGTCTTTTAGCATCAGGAGCACATTCTCCTCCTTCTGCCTTTATGAGTAGTCTGACCTGAAACATTGCTGCCTGCCTGACTTCCCTCATTCCTCATAGCTTTTCTTTTTTAGGACAGGTTCCATCCCCTAGTTTCCTGATCTTTGTTGTATCAGAAAGTCCTCCTCTACCTAGTCTTTTTTGTTTTTTAAGTGTTGTTTGTATCTGAGCCTTTTCTGTCATTACTTTGTTTCCATGTTTACTTGGTTTTGTCTTTTTTCACCTCCCACTGCCATAGGCAAATGGATGGAAGAGTAGTTCTTCAATCATTTGTTTAAATATTGCTTTAGATTTTATTCTAATCAAACTTTCTTAATCTCACTTTCATGCTCCATCAGTCTCAAATTTCTCTTAATTTTCATTAAGACACTTAATGCTACAAATGGTATAACACAAACATCCATTCTCTGTCATTTGCAATAATATTTAAAGTATTTTTTATTTACTATTTTTCCCTACCTTCTTTCTTCATGAGAGCCTTGGAGAGTGGTATCAGGAAGGAAGGGGAGCCAGGAGGGAGAAGAGAAGGGAAGGAGGGAGAGAAAAGAACAAAAAGACAAAGAGAAGGAAAAAGAAGGGAAGTCTCTTCTGCTGTTTGGAATCAGCAGACCAAACTCCTTGTTCCCACCTTCCTGAATTAAAATACTTTGGCTTTGCTCCATAAATTTTGTAATACATCATTGTGACATAATTACAAGAGTTTAAAAATGTAATAATAGGTTTGTCCATCAATAAAGCTTGCTCCTCAAATTGTTCTTTCATCTGAGTGAGCAAGATTCTCTTTGTGAGAGACCTAGCCAAGGACAAGGGGGAGTCTGGAGTTCTAGAAAAGGGCTCCCCTGACAGCTGAAAGGTCCCATGAGTACTGGGCTGAAAGGCAAGCCAACAGCTTTGTTGTTAATGGATGTTAATTGTGGACCCAACAGAACTCTAGGCACTATGGACCATGAAGATGTACACAATAGAGTGCCTGCCCTTGAGCAGTTTATAGTAAATTGTGCTACTGAATTAAGTGTCAATACACACTAGAACATAAGGGTATACAAGAATGGATGTATCGGTGCCGGGAAGGTGAGGACTGTGGACAGAAGTGGGATTGGAACAGTTTCATAAATGAGACTGACTTGAACTGTGTCTGGAAGGGATGGAAGGATTGGCTGGATTGAGGACATGAGGGCTGGAGAGAGTGGTCAATATTATCAAAGAAATATAAACCAACCCAGAGGAAGGAAAAGATAATACAGAATATTAAGGAAATATTGAAGAAGATAAAAGTGGAAATGTTCTCAAGGGTCTTGAATGCCAGACTGAGGACGCTGAATGTCCCTCTCTTTATCCTGTCTTGACATAAAGAAGGACAGTAATTTCTGAACGGGACTTCTTTGTCTAAGCTACAGACTCAGCTGCAATGGTCTTGTTCCTACCCATACTCCCACCACCACCCTTTTCTTGCTACACCTGTTTCCTTCTCATATTTGCTTTAAATGTCCACTTTCTCATAACACCCTGTACATGTAATCTACTCCCCTTTAAAGTTCCATCATAGCACCTCTGACTTGTTTGCATATAATTAATTCAACCACCAAGTGCAACTCTATGTTTTTTTATCTGCCCAGCCCCTCTGTCAGTAGTACCAAGTGTCACAAACTCAAGGTCCACATCCTCTGTATTTGCTTACAATGTTTTCTTGATAATAATGGCCACCTTTCCCCACCCCTTCTTATCTCAGTCCAGCCAAATCTTTCCTTCCCTTCCAGACCCCGCTCAAGCCAGTCTCATCCACAAAATTGTTCCGGCCCATTTCTGTCCACAGTACATCAAGAAGAGAAGAAGGCCAGCACTGCCATGAAACATCAACTTTGTAAGCAGTCAAAAAATAGGAAGTAACCCTAGGAAAGAAAGGAATAGGAGAAACAATGTCCCCAGTCACAGAAAGAAGAGTTTCAAACAGGGGGTGGTAAATAGCCTTAGAAAACATACAAATACAGAGTGGCAACAGAGGGCTTCTCACTTAGAAATAACCATGGATCTTTAAGAGACAGTTTCATTGGGGCGGTAGGGATGGAAAAGATATTGTCTGGGTTAAGAGTGTGTTTTTGAGAAGCCTGAAAAAAGAAAGGGGTCAACTTGCATTTAAGGAAGGGAGAAATATGGAGAGTTAACAAGAGAAAGATTCTTGACAAGGGTCAAGAAGAGATGGCTCATGGTGCTGAAAAAGACAGTTGCGAGGGAATCATTAGCAATGCCCTGTTAAAGGAAGCTTCAGAACATTCCTCACAGAATTGCCAAGACTGCATAAGGCAGCAACCTAACATCACATTTGCTAATTCCTCACATGTTGGAACAATAGCAAAAGGCCATAAAAGAGACCCGACAAGCAATAGGTCTATGTTAATAAGACATTGAAGAATGAGCATGAAACTGCAATGGGAGGGTTTTCTGTATCACAAAGCCCAGCCGTACCCATTTATCTTCTCTTCCAGATACCTTTACAAAAATAAATCTACATGGCTCTCATTCACATACATAAGAAAAGGTTTTGCACAATCTTTCCCTACAACATCATATAACTTCAGATATGGAAGGTACATTAAAAATATCTAATCTACAATTCAATAACAAAAGCCCTGAAGAATCCAATTTTAAAAATGGGCAGAAGATCTGAATAGACATTTCTTCAAAGAAGACATCCAGATGAACAACAGACACATGAAAAGATACTCACCATCATTAACCACGAGGAAAATGCACATCCAAACCACAATGAGATGTCACCTTACACCAGTCAGAATGGCTATTATCAAAAACACAAGAAATAACAATTGTTGGCGAGCATGTGGCAAGAAGGAAACACTCATAGTGTTGATGGGAATGTAAATTGATACAGCCACTGTGGAAAAGAGTATGGAGGTTCTTCAAAAAATTAAAAATAGAACTACTCTATGACGCAGTAATTGCACTGCTAGGTATATACCCCCCAAATACAAAAACACAAATTCAGAGGGATACATGCACCACTATGTTTATTGTAGCATTATTTACAACAGCCAAACCATGGAAGCTGTCCAAGAGCCCATCAATAGATGAATGGATAAAGAAGATGTGAGCCATAAAAGGAATGAAATCTTGCCATTTGCAACAACATGGATAGAGCTAGAGAGCATTATGCTAAGTGAAATAAGTCAGTCAGAGTAAGACGTATACTGTATGATCTCATTCATATGTGGAATCTAAGAAACAAAACAAACAAGCAAAGGAAAAAGAGAGACAGACCAAGAAACAGAGGGGAGGTGGACTGGGGGACAAGGGAAGTAGGGGATGGGGATTAAAGCGCGTACTTTGATGAACACTAAATAATTTGTATAGAATTACTGAATCACTATATTGTACACCTGAAACTAACATAACACTGTATGTTAGCTATACTGGAATTAAAATGAAAAACATAATATAAGAAAAGAAAATGAAAACACTAAGTCGAAAAGGTATGTTTACCCCTATGTTCATTGTAGCATTATTTACAATAGCCGTGATACGGAAGCAACCAAGGTGTCCATTGATAGATGAATGAATAAAGAATATGTGGATATATATCCAACAGTAATAACTTGAGCATAAAAAATAATGAAATCTGGGTACCTGGGTGGCTCAGTTGGTTAAACAACTGCCTTCGGCTCAGGTCATGATCCCGGAATCCCAGGATCCAGTCCCACATCGGGCTCCCAGCTCCCTGGGGAGTCTGCTTCTCCTTCTGACCTTCTCCCCTCTCATGCTTTCTCTCACTCTCTCTGTCAAATGGATAAATACAATCTTTTTAAAAGATGAAATCTTACCATTTGTGACATTAATGAACCTAGAGGGTATTATGCTCAGTGAAATAAGTCAGACAGAGAAAGACAAATACTGTATGACTTCACTTATATGTTGACTCTAAAAAACAAAACAAAACAAACAAACAAAACCAGACTCAGATAAACAGAACAGACTGATGGTTTCCAGAGGAGAGGAGATTTGGTGGTGGAGGGAGGCGGAGTGAAATAGGTGAAGGGGAAAAGAGGTATAATCTTGTAGTTATAAAATAAATAAGCCATGGGGATATAAGGTAAAACAGAACGAATATAGTCAATAATACCTTATTAGCTTTGTATGGTGACAGATGGTAACTAGACTAATTGTGGTAATCATTTCATAACATATATGAATGTTGAATCACTATATTATACATAGGAAACTAATACAATATTGTATGTCAACTATACTTTAGTAAAAATTTATCTATTCATGGACAATGGACCCAAATCAAGATGACATTTTCCTTTCCCAATTGTAGTTTCCTTTTGTTTCTCTGCAGGGTAATAATAATTTCTTTTTAAATTGTTCACTCTTCATCTAAAATATGACAAAGGCATAGTCGATAAATAGAAATTCTCATCTTTCCATCTCTAAATCTTCCAATGGTTTAATAATTCACTCCTTCTCAGTGCCTTAAAAATGGGACTTTTATCTTCAAATCCATCTGTAAAGCCATTCTCTTCTCCTCCCACTTACTAAATGGACTCCATTTATCACTCATTTTATGGGAGCTTATCTACTCCAGGAGAAGTTTGATCAGATAACCTGGTCCTTAGAAAACCAGAGGAAGATTGTTAGGAATGACTTCTATTGTTTGAGAACTTCTCTTTGATCTGAAATATTGAGGGAGGCTATAGGATGTCCCCTGGGTCTCTTGTGTTTTTGATAGTCCAGGAAATGATTACATTGGTCTCAAAGTCTGGAGAGCCTTTGCTGAACATGCTCACTGGATCCCATTCTTCAGAATGATTTGAGGATGAGCTTAATCCCCAGCCAGAGACTGAACATTCCTAGTTTAATGTTGTGATAGAATATGACAGATTTATACATTATTCTGACATAATAAAATGCAAAAAGATGAAGTGTTTTATTTACACAGTAACCTCTTATTTCAACAGTTCAGTCATGGTTACATAGGCTCTCTTGGCCTTGTCAGAAATGGCCTCGGGATGCATGGCCATGCCTTGCAGAGCAGCCTCACCCCTTCAAAGACAGGAGATCCAGGACATAAAGTCATGAAGGGAAAAAACGACAACATAAGCAAACAAGAAACAAAACCAGGAGACCTGGGACCATCCACTGCTCTAGGGCCTCCATCTTCCTCTGTTTGGATACAGAAGTCACAGAATAAATGTTGAATGAACCCCTTTTCAGGTTCGGCATTCACTCAACAAACATGGCTGATCATTGCTTCAGCAAACATTGTGCTCCCTCTAGGAGATATAAGGAAGTGATGTAAAGGTGAAAGGGAGTGCTGTTCTGCACTCAAGGAGAAGGCAGCCTTGGGAGGGAACCACACAAATACTTAAATTCGATGTGCTATGCCCTTCAGTAGACAACACACTGGTTATTAGGGAGGGGGACACAGAGAAGAGATTAAACTAATCCTGGGGTAGTCAAGAAAGCTTTAGAGAATCATTCTAATAGAAAATCATTACCGCTCTCTTACACCAAACTTATGACTTCAGGAGAGAAGATAAGGAAAGATATGGTACTTTCTCTTCTAACCAGTGTTCTGGATGTAATATTGGAGGGCACAGAATCCTTGGCTATGAATCTTTGGGAAATTTGAAAAGTGTGTGAGCATATAGGGAGATGCTGGCTCCCACACTCTTCCAGAATAGGACCAGGCCTTGGCATGGGACGAAAAGGGAGTCACCCTAGATAACGCCATTCTTATTTATTAGAGCAAAGTATATCATTCCAGATGGGTTTTCTGGTATATCTGGATATCTTCATCACCAACATGGAGAAAATGAGGAGATGGTTTGCTCCAAGGTTTTTTACCCACCCCCC
>NW_022633350.1:0-6326 GCF_010015895.1 Lontra canadensis
CCAGAAATAGACCCTCAACTCTATGGTCAACTAATCTTTGACAAAGCAGGAAGGAATGTCCAATGGAAAAAAGATAGCCTCTTCAATAAATGGTGCTGGGAAAATTGGACAGCCACATGCAGAAAATGAAATTGGATCATTTCCTTACACCACACACAAAAATAGACTCAAAATGGATGAAGGACCTCAATGTGAGAAAGGAATCCATCAAAATCCTTGAGGAGAACACAGGCAGCAACCTATTCAACCTCAGCCACAGCAACATCTTCCTAGGAACATCGCCAAAGGCAATGGAAGCAAGGGCAAAAATGAACTATTGGGATTTCATCAAGATCAAAAGCTTTTGCACAGCAAAGGAAACAGTTAACAAAACCAAAAGACAACTGACAGAATGGGAGAAGATATTTGCAAACGACATATCAGATAAAGGGCTAGTATCCAAAATCTATAAAGAGCTTAGCAAACTCAACACCCAAAGAACAAATAATCCAATCAAGAAATGGGCAAAGGACATGAACAGACATTTCTGCAAAGAAGACATCCAGATGGCCAACAGACACATGAAAAAATGCTCCACATTACTTGGCATCAGGGAAATACAAATGAAAACCACAATGAGATACCACCTCACACCAGTCAGTATGGCTAAAATTAACAAGTCAAGAAATGACAGATGCTGGTGAGAATGAGAAGAGAGGGGAACCCTTCTACACTGTTGGTGGGAATGTAAGCTGGTGCAGCCACTCTGGAAAACAGTTTGGAGGTTCCTCAAAAACTGAAAATAGAGCTACCCTATGACTCAGCGATTGCACTACTGGGTATATATCCTAAAGACACAAACGTGGTGCTCCGAAGGGGCACGTGCACCCGAATGTTTATAGCAGCAATGTCCACAATAGCCAAACTATGGAAAGAACCTAGATGTCCATCAACAGATGAATGGATAAAGAAGATGGGGTATATATATACAATGGAATACTATGCAGCCATCAAAATAAAAGAGATCTTGCCATTTGCGACAACATGGATGGAACTAGAGGGTATTATGCTTAGCAAAATAAGTCAATCGGAGAAAGACAACTATCATATGATCTCCCTGATAGGAGGAAGTCAAGAGGCAATGTGGGGGGTTTGGAGGGTAGGAAAAGAAAAAATGAAAGAAGATGGGATTGGAAGGGAGACACACCATAAAAGACTCAATCTCAAAAAACAGACTGAGGGTTGCTGGGGGCAGGGGTGATGGGAGAGGGTGGTGGGGATATGGACATTGGGGAGGGTACGTGCTATGATGAGTGCTGTGAAATGTGTAAACCTGGCAATTCACAGACCTGTACCCCTGGGGATAAAAATACATTATATGTTTATTTAAAAAAAATTAAAAAAAATAATTTCTGGAAAGTCTGAATAAAAAAATCACAAGGAAAAGAAAATACACTTACTGTACTGTACATTTACTTGTTGAAAAAAAAATCCACGTATAAGTAGAAGCACAGATTTCAAAACTATGGCTGTTCAAGAGTTACCTGTAGTGTATACCACTTCAGCCTATATTCTACTGGCCTGTACCCAGTCAGTAAGTTACAACTATCTTGAAAGGGGAGAGCTGGGAAATGTAGTTTCCTGTGTACACAAGAGAAAAATGAAACAGTGTGATAATCATGTAAACATTGTTTCAGCCTTGCGATAATGGAAAGGGACTAAATTGAGGACTCCCCAGTTTTCAATCTCCTTAGCTTTGTAACCATGACTCTGGATAGTCTGGCATCTGTCTACGTCTCCAGCTTTATTTTCTCCCACATCCCACACATATCCTGTGGTGCAGGATAACTGTTTTCACTTACCTAAAATACTGTGTTCTCTTAAGCTCTTGCCATATGCTCCTCCCCCTTTCTTCACTGAGTTTTCCTGTCTACATTATAATTCCAGGGAATATTCTCCAGCCTTTCTTCTGTGACTCTATAAATTTCTGTATTTTTTTATTCTAGCAGTTAGAATGCTGTAGTATAATTGATTATAAGTTTTTTGAAGATAGACAGGAAAATGCAGAGACAAGAGGGTGGATAGCAGATTTCATTTTCATTCAGGATGCTATAGGTCTAGTGGACTGAGAGCAATCTGGATACCTAACACTCACTACAGTATTTGCTTACCTCCTTTGTTTCTCCTGTTCTCTTATTCTCCTCCTTTTAATATATACTACTATTCATTAAGCTATTTTTACTATAACTCATATTCTATACAAAAAATATTTTAAGGGAGAGGAGTCAAGATGGTGGTGAAGTAGCAGGCTGAGACTACTTCAGGTAGCGGGAGATCAGCTAGATAGCTTATCTAAAGATTGCAAACACCTACAAATCCAATGGGAGATTGAAGAGAAGAAGAACAGCAATTCTAGAAACAGAAAATCAACCACTCTCTGAAAGGTAGGACTGGCGGAGAAGTGAATCCAAAGCGACGGGACGATAGACCGTGGGGGGAGGGCCCGGCTCCCGGCAAGCGGCAGCGCAACGGAGCACAAAATCAGGACTTTTAAAAGTCTGTTCCGCTGAGGGACATCGCTCTAGAGGCTTAACCGGGGTGAAGCGCACGTGGGGTCAGCATGGCCTCAGGTCCCACAGGGTCACAGAAGGATCGGGGTGTCTGAGTGTCGCAGAGCTTACAGGTATTAGAACGGGGAAGCCAGCTACAGAGACAGAGCTGAGGAGTGAGCTCTCAGCTCGGGGTTACCTTGAACCGGTCACAGGCTCGGTCAGCTTGGAGCGTGGCCAGAGGCCAGGGTGACGGGAGTAATTGGGCGCTGTTCTCTGAGGGTGCACGGAGGAGTGGGGCCCCGGGCTCTCGGCTCCTCCGGGCCGGAGACAGGGAGGCCGCCATCTTCATTCCCGTCCTCCGGAACTCTACGGAAAGCGCTCAGGGAACAAAAGCTCCCGAAAGCAAACCCGAGCGGATTACTCAGCCCGGCCCCTGGTAAGGGCGGTGCAACTCCGCCTGGGGCAAAGACACTTGAGAATCACTACAACAGGCCCCTCCCCCAGAAGATCAACAAGAAACCCAGCCAGGACCAAGTTCACCTACCAAGGAGTGCAGATTCAATACCAAGGAGAGCAGCGGAATTCCAGAGGAGGAGAAAGCAAAGCACAGAACTCATGGCTTTCTCCCCATGATTCTTTAGACTTGCAGTTAATTTAATTTTTTTTCTTTTTCAATGTTTTTTTCTCTTCTTCTAAATTTTTTAAAATTTTACCCTTTTGTATTTTAACGTTTTTTAACTAGTTTATCTAATATATATATATATATATATATTTCCTTTTTATATTTTTTCTTTATTGGTTTTCTTTTTTAAATTGTTTATTTATTTTTTTTCTTTCTGAACCTTTTTATCCCCTTTCTCCCCCCTCACGATTTGGGATCTCTTCTGATTTGGCTAAAGCATATTTTCCTGGGGTTGCTGCCACCCTTTTAGTATTTTACTCACTCCTTCATATACTCTTATGTGGACAAAATGACAAGGCAGAAAAATTCACCACAAAAAAAAGAACAAGAGGCAGTACCAAAGGATAGGGACCTAATCAATACAGACATTGGTAATATATCAGATCTAGAGTTCAGAATGACGATTCTCAACGTTCTAGCCGGGCTCGAAAAAGGCATGGAAGATATTAGAGAAACCCTCTCGGGAGATATAAAAGCCCTTTCTGGAGAAATAAAAGAACTAAAATCTAACCAAGTTGAAATCAAAAAAGCTATTAATGAGGTGCAATCAAAAATGGAGGCTCTCACTGCTAGGATAAATGAGGCAGAAGAAATAATTAACGATATAGAAGACCAAATGACAGAGAATAAAGAAGCTGAGCAAAAGAGGGACAAACAGCTACTGGACCATGAGGGGAGAATTCGAGAGATAAGTGACACCATAAGACGAAACAACATTAGAATAATTGGGATTCCAGAAGAAGAAGAAAGAGATAGGGGAGCAGAAGGTATATTGGAGAGAATTATTGGAGAGAATTTTCCCAATATGGCAAAGGGAACAAGCATCAAAATCCAGGAGGTTCAGAGAACCCTCCTCAAAATCAATAAGAATAGGTCCACACCCCGTCATCTAATAGTAAAATTTACAAGTCTTAGTGACAAAGAGAAAATCCTGAAGGCAGCCCGGGAAGAGAAGTCTGTAACATACAATGGTAAAAATATTAGATTGGCAGCAGACTTATCCACAGAGACCTGGCAGGCCAGAAAGAGCTGGCATGATATATTCAGAGCACTAAATGAGAAAAACATGAAGCCAAGAATACTATATCCAGCTAGGCTATCATTGAAAATAGAAGGAGAGATTAAAAGCTTCCAGGACAAACAAAAACTGAAAGAATTTGCAAACACCAAACGAGCTCTACAGGAAATATTGAAAGAGGTCCTCTAAGCAAAGAGAGACCCTAAAAGTAGTAGATCAGAAAGGAACAGAAACAATATAGAATAACAGTCACCTTACAGGCAATACAACGGCACTAAATTCATATCTCTCAATAGTTACCCTGAATGTTAATGGGCTAAATGCCCCAATCAAAAGGCACAGGGTATCAGAATGGATAAAAAAACAAAACCCATCTATATGTAGCCTACAAGAAACTCATTTTTAACCGGAAGACACCTCCAGATTTAAGGTGAGGGGGTGGAAAAGAATTTACCATGCTAATGGACATCAGAAGAAAGCTGCAGTGGCAATCCTTATATCAGATCAATTAGATTTTAAGCCAAAGACTATAATAAGAGATGAGGAAGGACACTATATCATACTCAAAGGATCTGTCCATCAAGAAGATCTAACAATTTTAAATATCTATGCCCCTAACGTGGTAGCAGCCAACTATATAAACCAATTAATAACAAAATCAAAGAAACACATCGACAATAATACAATAATGATAGGGGACTTTAACACTCCCCTCACTGAAATGGACAGACCATTTAAGCAAAAGATCAACAAGGAAATAAAGATTTTAAATGACACACTGGACCAGATGGACATCACAGATACATTCAGAACATTTCATCCCAGAGCAACAGAATACACATTCTTCTCTAGTGCACATGGAACATTCTCCAGAATAGATCACATCCTCGGTCCTAAATCAGGTCTCAACCGGTATCAAAAGATTGGGATCATTCCCTGCATATTTTTAGACCACAATGCTCTGAAGCTAGAACTCAATCACAAGAGGAAATTTGGAAAGAACCCAAACATATGGAGACTAAACAGCATCCTTCTAAAAAATGAATGGGTCAACCAGGAAATTAAAGAATTGAAAAAATTCATGGAAACAAATGATAATGAAAACACAATGGTTCAAAATCTGTGGGACACAACAAAGGCAGTCCTGAGAGGAACATATATAGCAGTACAAGCCTTTCTCAAGAAACAAGAAAGGTCTCAGGTACACAACCTAACCCTACACCAAAAGGAGCTGGAGAAAGAACAAGAAAGAAACACTAAACCCAGCAGGAGAAGAGAAATCATAAAGATCAGAGCAGAAATCAATGAAATAGAAACAAAACAAAAAAACAAAAAAACAAAAAACAAAAAACCACAATAGAACAAATCAACGAAACTAGGAGCTGGTTCTTTGAAAGAATTAATAAGATTGATAAACCCCTGGTCAGACTTATCAAAAAGAAAAGAGAAAAGACCCAAATAAATAAAATCATGAATGAAAGAGGAGAGATCACAACGAACACCAAAGAAATACAGACAATTATAAGAACATACTATGAGCAACTCTATGCCAACAAATTTGACAATCTGGAAGAAATGGATGCATTCCTAGAGACATATAAACTACCACAACTGAACCATGAAGAAATAGAAAACCTGAACAGACCCATAACTAGTAAGGAGATTGAAACAGTCATCAAAAATCTCCAAACAAACAAAAGCCCAGGGCCAGATGGCTTCCCAGGGGAATTCTACCAAACACTTAAAGAAGAACTAATTCCTATTCTCCTGAAACTGTTCCAAAAAATAGAAATGGAAGGAAAACTTCCAAACTCATTTTATGAGGCCAGCATCACCTTGATCCCAAAACCAGACAAGGATCCCATCAAAAAAGAGAATTACAGACCAATATCCTTGATGAACACAGATGCAAATATTCTCACCAAAATACTGGCCAATAAGATTCAACAGTACATTAAAAGGATTATTCACCACAACCAAGTGGGATTTATTCCAGGGCTGCAAAGTTGGTTCAACATCCGCAAATCAATCAATGTGATACAACACATTAATAAAAGAAAGAACAAGAACTATATGATACTCTCAAGAGATGCTG
>NW_022633351.1:0-6319 GCF_010015895.1 Lontra canadensis
TGAATTTTATTGGAATTGGTAGGGAAGCTATATTGCCTTGAGTCACATTGAGATAAGATATTTGAATGCTGATTTAATTTGGTTTATGAGGTAATTTATGTTTTAATTTTTAAATAATTTAAATGACATTTAATAATTTAATAATTCATTTGGAAGAATTCACTCATTTTTCCCAAATTTTAAAACTGTTGCATACATTGCTCATAGTATTTTTATCTTTTTAAAATTATGTTTAAAACACATAAAATGATATCTACTATCTTCAAATTGAGGTATATAATTCACTGCTGTTAACTATACGCACATCCTTGTACAGCAAATCTCTAGAAATTTTTATTCTTGCACGACTTTATATCTGTTGACAACCAACTCTTTATTTCCCCCTCCCCCAGTCCCCACAACCACCATTCTACTTTCTATTTCTTTGAGTTGGATTACTTTGGATACCTCAAGGAATCAAGCAATATTTGTTTTGTGACTAGCTTATCAGACTTAGCATAATGTCCTTAAGATTCATTCATGTTGTAGCACATAACAGGATTTCCTTTTTAAAGCTGAAAAATATCCCATTGTATGTATACCACATGTTTTCTTTATACAGTCATTAGTTCATGGACATTTGGGTTCTTTCCACCTCTTGAATATTGTGAATAATGCCACAATTAACATGGGAGTGCAGATATATATTTGTGATCCTAATTAAAAATCTTTTAAATTTGCATTTCCCTGGTGGTGTGACATGGAGCATCTTTTTATACACCCATCATTCACTTGTATGTCTTCTTTCAAGAAATGTCCATTAAAGTCCTTTTGTTTTTTAATTAGGTTATTTCGGTTTTGCTCAAGGTGAAGGAGCTCCTTATCTATTTTGAATATTAATCCATTATAGTACATTAATAGTCTGCATTTGTCTACATATTTACCTTTATCAGTGACCTTTATACTTTCATATGCTTTTCTGTTGTTGCTGTTTAGCATCCTTTTGTTTTAACTTGAAGGACTCCTTTTAGCATTTCCATAAGGAGATCTAGGGTGATAAACCCCCTGAACAGTCCTCCAAACTACCAGAACATTTGATGTGTCCTCCATTCTTCTATTTTCTTCCCTGAGAAAGAAGTCACAAGCCTGAGGTTCTCTTCTGACACTGAGCTATGATGGCTTGGCAGAAGGAGCTGAAGTCCCTAAAGTGAAATCACTCTTCCTACCCATTTCAGTGTGACTTTCCTCAGCTTTGTGCTTTGAAAGCACCCGAGGTATTGAAAGGCATTAACTAGATTTTAGAAACCTCGTAAAGGTACTTTGTTCCATATATCATTGTTAAATCCTTATTTCTGTGGAAGAAAGAGTTCTAGGACTCCTTATTCTGCCATCTGGCTAAGGTAAGCCCTATTATCTTTAAATATCTATGTGGCTCTCATTCATGTTCCCGTTTAATCCATATTATGGTTATTTTGCTTTTTCTCATTTCTTTTCCATGATGACTTCACTAAAGACTTAGTAATTTTATTAATAATTTCAAATGAATTTCAAAGAAACTACTTATTGATTCCTTGTATTTTGTATTTGTAGGGCTTTATTTTAGTTCATTAAATTCTTCCAGTTTCTAATTTTCTCTAAAAAGTGCCTCAGCAGATCCATATTTTGTGCTTATGAAATAATTTCATATGTCTATTTAAACTTCTCTTTAATTTTCTTTTTCTTTTTATTTCTTTTTAGGCACCTGATTTATGTTGAAGTATACTTGTAATTATCAAACATATAGTAACTGTTTTGTTATATTTTACCATTGTACTCTAGATTAATTCATTGTAGTCAGACACTACTATGCATGCTTTTGATTCTTGAAACTTTTTTTGAGAATTGCTGCATGTTTTAGTATATGGTCATTAAAAAATATTGGGGTGCTTTATAACAATTTGTATTTTTCAGATGTTGGATGTGTTATTTTACAGTTATTTCTCAGGCCAAATTTGCTCATCAAATACTTACACATTAGATCTTTAATGATATTCTTTTATCTGATTGTTCTGTCACGTACAAGGAGAGAAGTATTTAAAAATCTCCCAATATGAGGGCTTTCTATTTCTTATGGTTTAGTCAATTTTTTTTTTTCTATATATTGTTAGGTGCATACATTATTCGGTATGTACAAAAATTAAATATTTCTATCTTCCTGAGGAAATGTAAACAATTATTGTTATGAGGTAATTCTCTTTAATTCCCTCTGATTTCAAGTTGATTTGTCTAAGTAATAACTATACTATTATATAAAGGTAATTTTCATGAAATTTTTCTCCATCATTTTATTTTTAACATTTTTATCTTCATAATCTAATAATGTGGGTTTCCTAAAAGAGCCACAATATTAGGTTCTGACTATGGTTTCTTTTACTTGAGCTGTTGCAGAAAATCTGAAGCGACCAAGGAAACTCAAGCGGCACACAGAAATCTGGGAGAACACAGCTTTATTTTTGCCTGCGGGCTCAGCGGGATCGTTTCCCAAAGGCTGAGCACCAGGCAGGGTTAGTTAGGGGTGAGTTTTTATGGTTATGGGTGATGGGGGATGGTAACAGGACGTTTTCGCAGTCTCTCAGGGCCAATTGGCCCTCTTTATGCGGAAGTGTAATCTATATGGAAGCGTCTCAGGGGAATGCTAAATCATATCCCCCCCCCCCCCGCCCCGCCCCCGGACTTTTTTTCTTGTCTTAACCAAACCGGATAACCATTTGGTCTTTTCTTCTGTCTCAGCAGGAGCAATGAAGAGCAGCAGACAGGAAGGGGACGAGGCCTGGGGGTCTTTATCTGCCTCAGAGCATTTTGTCTATTTGTAATTAATGTAACAATTGAGATATTTGGTTTTAAATCTACCATCTTCTTTTGGGTTATCTATTTGTCTGAAGAAATAAAAATAAAATAAATAATGAATGTATCAGAAAACATAAATACAGATTGTTTAAATTCGTAACAATGTATGTGATGTTAAAGAAAAGGAAGACATTATTGTCATGCTTTTTGAATCTATCTTATTTAACTTAACACCACACATTATTAATAGTATGGATTGATGTAATATTTATTTCTATTTTCCCATGCACTTATCATTTTATTTGGGGTTTTTTTTGTTGTTGTTTTTTGTTTTGTTTTGCCTCTCAGACCTTACATTTGAGATCAATTTTCTTTTGACTTCAATAGATTATTTAGAATTTTCTTTATTGTGACTGTGCGGATGACAAATTTTCTTAGTTTTTGTTTGTGATGAAATGTCATTTTCTTGCCCTTATATTGAAGTTGCTTTCTAAAATATATTTTTGTTTATTATGAAATCCTGGGCTGGCAGTTATTTTCTTTTAGCATAGCGAAGATATATCTCCACTGTCTCCTGGCTCTTATTTTTACTATTGAGAAGTTATCTATCCCTCTGTTCCTCTCTAGAATATACCATCTATTATTTTCTTGCAGCATTGAGGATGCATGCTATCTTTTGCATATTTTTAAAAATTACAATGTTTCTATATGAAATAGTTTTCTACATCATTGTTTTTTCATTACTCTAAAACAGTCATTTATTGTCTTTTAAAATAACACCACTACCATATTTTCACTTTCCCCTCATTTTGAAACTCATTAGCTATATGACAAATTTACTCTCTTACATATATATGGTCTATATGCAATTATATATATTATATGTGGTATCTCTTTTGTATTTTTTATCAGTGCTCTAGACAATTTCTTCTCATCTATTATTCAGTTAACTAATTTTCTCTTTAGCTGAGTTTAATAGTCTCCCAGTTATCAAATGTTTTCATTCTCATAACATCTACATTCCTTTTCCAAATTTCCACTGATCCTCTGTAAAGTTTTATTTTCCTTGTAGATATCTTCAAGTTTGTTGTTTTAAATTTCTTTAAACATAGTTAATTTACAGCCTATGTTTGTTATTCCAATAGCGAATTTTCAATGATTTGTTTCTGTTTTCTTTTTACTTTCCTTGCAGTTCTCACTCATGGTGTCTTTATATTTCTCTCTGTGTCTGATTATCATTTGCTATGTGATGGACATCAATCTTGAGATATTTATAACAATAATGGGAAAGCTGGGTTGACATTTGCTTTCCTCTAGAATGTATAGTGACTGGTTTTAGCCAAGAACTCACAAAAAATATTGACCTACAACCAATTCAAACCAATTTCATGGCTTAAGATTTCCTAGACTGTCCAAACAAAATTCTGTGAGAAAGCAGTTTCTTCATTTCTCAGTTTCTTCTTGAGGGTGTTGTTCTCTGAGATCCCAGTGCATCGTGGGAAAGGTAATTTTTGGGACTCATGGCTTTTGGTTTTTTATGCTTTGATTTAACCTAGTCTCACTTAATGGAAAGTTCAAATTTCTTAAAATCTACATATGTCCTCAGGCAAAGATAGATTTAGAATTCATTTATTTCTCTGAATTTCATTTTTTTTTGTGATATTTCTTCACTGTGCTATTCTTTCTGATATTCTTATAAAATTTTTAATAATATATTTCATCCTGATGTTATTCCTCTCTTCAGAGAGAGATGTAGTCCAAATATTCTGGCTGTTATTTCTAGGAAGAGAAAAAAAATCAGAAAAGGACCTTCAGCACATTTTACAGACTATAAAAGGTAATTAATTTTAAAAAAGATTTTTATGTTCAGAAGGGTTACTATATTCCTTTTTTATATCTTGATTGAGGTATGACTGACAAAAATTATATACATTTAGATAGTAAAATGTGTTTTTTTAAAGATGTACAATGTGATGATTTGATATATGTATATATTGTGAAATTCCTTCTACAATCAAGTTAACCTATCCGTCACCTTACCTAGTTGGTTTTTGTGCGTGTGTGATGAGAACACTTAAGACTTACACTTTTGATGAATTTCAAGTATACCGTATAGTATTATTAACTATAATACCCTGTTGTACATTAGATCCTCAGGATTTATTCATCCTATAACTGAACATTTGTATCCTTCGACCAACATCTCCTCATTTCCCCCAACCCTCAGCCCTTGGGAATCATTGTTCTACTTTATGATTTACCAGTTTGACTTTTTTAGATTATACAGATACATGAGATCATATAGTATTTGCCTTTTTGTATCTAGCTTATCTCACTTAGAATAATGTGTTGTCTGATCCCATCAGTGGAGCACATTAAAGAGTCAAGGAGCAGCAGCATAGATTCTCCTACTGATTTTAAAGGAGCAAACTGAAAGTGGTGGAAAGGGCCATATGATAGGAAATGATGGTTGGTCTGTAAGAGCTGAAAATAGCCCTGGTTGACAACAGTAAGAAAGCAGGAGTCTCAGTCCTACAACCACAGGGAACTGAATTCTGTTAACAATCATAAAGCTTGGAAGAGGTTCTTGAGCCACAGGTTAGATCACAGCACTAATACCTTGATTTCAGGTAGGTGACAAGATCAGCAAAAAAGTACCAGCTTCCTTTCCTATAGAAATAGTGAGATAGTAAATCCATGTTGTTTAAGCCACTACAATTTTGGTAATTTGCTGCATAGCAATAGAAAACTAGTACAGCAAGTCAAAAGAACTATTGGAGATATAATTTCATAATTTCTCTAGTTCATTGTTCATCGGTGGCAAACATTTTACAATGGGTAAATTAGTCTTGGGGAAAATTCACTATCAACTTAACAAATTTTAATTTGAAATTGTAAAAGTACCGATTATATTTTAGTTAAAAAATTTGGTACACATTCTCCATAACTATTTCTCAAATAATAACATTGCCATCCAAGATGATTTTGGGATAAAAAAACAGATGAGCTCTTCCTTTTGGTGTCTTCCAGCATGATGATTCTGTGACCTTAGTGGTGTGGATTAAACAAAGTTACTTAAGTTTTCCATGCCTCAGTTTAATTATAAACTTATTATAAATTATAAACTTATATAATTATAAATTATGAACTTATATATTTAATATAAAATTTAATTAGTTTATATTCCTTAAAGTCTATTTTATATCAAAAGTTCTATAGTACTCTGATATTTTGTAAAATATTACTAATGTATTTTGAAGGAAAAATTCAGAGTTTACAAGCAAATAAATAAAAATGAGTAGCAGATAAACTTTCACTAGTGAGTAAATCAAATTTTCTAATGAGAACCAAGAGGTAGATCTTGTAATTACCATTTTAGGAAAAAAAAAAAAAAAGAAAGAAAGAAAGAAAAAAAGAAAACCTGTATGTAAACTCGTAGGAGTGGTGAAAAGAATTTGTGCAAACAGTGAGCAAAGTTGAAAGAGTACTGAGATCTTTTCCTTTAATACTGGGT
>NW_022633352.1:0-6314 GCF_010015895.1 Lontra canadensis
ACGTGGGGCGACAGGGTGCAGGTCACCTGCCCATTGAGACCGGAGTCCCGGTCGGACACGCTGATAAGGGCGATGACAGTTCCCACTGAAGCGTTTTCTTGTACTGGCAGAGATATGGAGGTTATGGCCATCTCTGGGGTATTATCATTCTCATCCAGGAGTTTTACTATTACTTTGCAGTGTCCAGTTAATGGGAATGGACTTCTATCTACAGCATCAATATTAATTTCATATAAATTACAGTCTTCGTAATCCAGTTCTCCCTTAACTGTTATTTCCCCACTATTCGAATCGATTATAAATTTAGATTTGACATTTTCAAGAACAAGATCACTAAAGAGATATACTATTTCCTTATTAATGCCGTCATCTGCATCCGAGGCGTTCAGTTTAATAACTAATGTCCCATTTGGTGCATTTTCTAATAATCTGATATTATAAACTGATTTATCAAATTTGGGGGCATTATCATTCGCATCCAATACGTTGATCAATAATTGAACTGTACCTGTTAGTTCAGGTTTTCCTCCATCAGTTGCAGTCAGTAATAAAAGATGTTCCTGGATTTCTTCCCGATCTACTGCTTTCTTTAAGACTAGCTCTAAAATGCTTGTTTCTTCTTCATTTGCTTTAACATCCAAATCAAAATATTCATTACTATTTAGTTTGTATCTCAATTCTGCGTTTGCTCCGACATCCATATCAAATGCGCCCTCTAGCGGAAACCGGGAATCCACTATTCTTGACTCTAAAATAAATAATCTTTGTTCCTTTCGGAAGAACCTTGGAGGATTGTCGTTAATGTCCCTCACCTCCACCTCCACATGGAAAACCTGCAGCGGCCTGTCCACGATCACCTCCAGGTGGATGCTGCACTCCAGACTCCGCCCACACAGCTCCTCCCGGTCGATCCGAGAATTCACAAACAAAATGCCATTCTGCAGATTTACCTCCAGAAGGTCTCTATGACCTTTGGATGCCACTCGGAAAAGGCGTGGCACCAGCTCCGCGAGCTCCAGCCCCAGGTCTTGCGCGATGCGGCCCACGAAGGTGCCGTGTTTGACCTCCTCCAGGACTGAGTAGTGGACCTGGCCGCTCCCGGAGCAGAAGACTGTGAGGAGCAGAAGCGAGAGCAGCAGGCGCCGGGAACCTGGACTTCTCTGGGAATATACCATCGCAAACACGTTGCAATTTTCAAATGTCTATTGTACTACAACAAGGATAGCTTTTGGAAACCTAATTCCCAATTTGCTATAATTTTTTATTTGCTCACCTTTTCAGCTTCAGCAGCAGAGTAAAACACGGAGTAGCCTTTTCCTTTCTAAGGAAAATAAACTCACCGTATCCCTTTATTGGGCGGAAAAAAAAAAAAAAGCCAACCACCAAACTTGCGGTTTCCAGCGCCATCATGTGGATGTAAGGGTGAGTTTTTACTTTATTGTGTTTTATTTGCCTTAGATTCGTTAAATATTTCCCAATTACAATGACTTTTAGGTGTTCTTTATTTTCCTTATCTCTAATTTAAACACATCGTTAAGACTATAATAAAGAATATCTGTTTTCATTAAAATATTGCAAAATCAATACTACTTTAGTCGTGCCACACCAGTCTTTACTAGAGTAATTTGTATTGGTCTATTCCATCTAGGGAGTGGCTTTCTATAATTCCTAAATAAAATTAAAGGTTTTAGTTTTTCATTTATTTCCATATTTAAATATATCTTATTAAATTTCTTGAGTGTTTTCTATTATTTTGATGGGATGTTTGTACACTACTTCTATGTTATTCATGAAACAATTTTATACTCCTATTTGCAGCACTTAATATTGGCTTTTTGTTGATGTTATCTTTAAAGTAACAAACTATTTGAATAGCGTTCTTGTGTGAGGTACTGTTTTCAAGTCTGATATTCAAATTGCTAAAAATCCATTTCTTTCATTTCTCCCTATGTCACCTACTTTTAATGTTGACTAAAAAATCGTACATGGAGATCTAAATTTTCTAGAGGCCAAAATCATAGTAAAAACACTCTTGGTCAGTATCTTGACACCATTTTTCAAATTAGAGGCATCTAGCATCATTTCTTCAACTACTGATAAATCACAGTTCATATAAACTGTGAAAGTACATATCTTTGTTTTAATGCAGCAAATCAAAATACTAATATTTTCCTGTAGATAGAGTACTCCATTAAATGTTTGAGTTCCAGTAAAAATTAAAACATTAAGAATAAACTACATTACTAACTGGACTATGTTAATTTCATCTCTTTTTAATCATCCATTTGATTTACTGCATGATACCACTTAGACTTACTTATAAATATGACCAGAAGAAAATGTCCCAAAAGAAAATGTCACCAATTTTTTCCACTGAAAAAAAAATTTAACCTTCTGCTTGTGTATATACTACCTGGAACTCCTTAAATATTAAAAAATCCTCCTTACTTATGAAGACATTGGAGATCAATAATTCTATTACTTGACACTTTTACATGTAAAGCATAAACCCCGAATATATTCCTTAATTTTGGTTTAAGTTGCATGTGAGACTTGAAGTATTATTTTTGTGTCAATTTATAAAACAAATGTGGAAAATGGTAATATAAAGAATAGTGAGAAGATAAATAAGAAATTACTAGAAAATACAAAATCATTTGAAATACCTTTGCTTCCCAGTATTCAAAGTAGGCAAGAATTAGAATAATTTTACTGGATTCATTTCTTATATAATATTTAACAGTAACTTTAACATTCCTTTAGTTTTTCAAAGATTCTTACTCTCTCTACTAATATGACTTTCTCCTTAATACTCAGATTACCCAAACACCAAGTAATCTGAGCACTAATCAATTTTCCAGATTACTTATCTGTTACTGATAATGATAATTTGAAAACATTTTAATATACAACAGCTAAAAAAACAAAAATAATAAATGTGTTGAAAAGATCATCAGTTATGGTTTATTTATCTTCTATTATGGAACCATGACTGATATGAAACTCCAAAACCATACTATAAATAAATTTATTTTTGAAAAAAGTAAATGTCAAGTATTTAACAGCCAAACTGACAGTATGATGTTAACTATGTATGCATGGTGATTTATAGAATATTTTCAGTATATATTTCAACATTTTGAAAATATACACAATGGAAAAAATGGCATCAACAGTATCACATACTTGCTCATTTGTAATTTTATCATGTAAATATATAGATATTTCAAGAGAAAACAAGACTTTTGTCATTTGACCCATCTTCACATCTGTTAGATAATATTAAGTTTTTGAATTGCCATTTGCATTAGTCTTTCAATGCTCAACTGTTCTGGGGGAGGTTGAGTTCTCAATAATTAAAGACTCTCTTGTCTTAATTCCACAGACAACTCCATAGGTAGTGAAAATTCTTTAAATCTTCTTCCAAACCATTCTTTCAATCAAATATTATAGATTACCTTATTAACTGATCTTTTCACTTTCTAGTTTCTTTATAATTTTTAAACTTTGTTACAGAAATTAAACTCCTTCCTTGACCATGAATTTAGGTTAAGAAAATCAGATGGAGTTTTGAGGCATCTCTACTTAATACAATGGGAAGTATTCCAAGATGAAGCTATGCTAGAAAATTTAACTTTGCATTGGAATCTAGATGCCCATCATTACCTACAAAACTACAGAATAAAATTTTAATAAGCTATATTTCTCCCTTATCTGTAAAATTTTACATAGTTCTACCACATTGCCCAGAGACTACAGGTGAAGTTGCATCTTATAAGGATTTATAAATAATTTATGCAGCTGTGTCAAATTTGACCAAAAAATTAATTATAAAAAATTATCCTATGAAAGCATATTTGTGCATATGGTATATATCTTTACATTACTTTTTAATGGTTCATCATCCCTATAAAATACTGTGCTAAACTATTTATATTTTATATGCATTCTAGGGAGAAAAATCTGAGAGTAATTTCAAAGAACCTCTAAGTGAAAAAGTAAAGTACATTAAGTATAATATTTACTCACAGTCCTATTGCCTTTCTAACTGCCAAATAGACTCATTTAAAAGTATAAAGACACAAGAGAGCTAAAATTTAAAACTTTTGGTTCTATTATCTGTATTCACATTAATATCTGTGTAGCCTCAAGCAACTTTTTTGTCTTGGGCACAATTTAGTCATCATTTAATTGAGAGAAACTATGCTCTTTTAGGTCATATTCAGTTTTAAAATCCTAGATCAAGCAAGTAGAAACTTGCTGAGGTGTAAGATTCTTATAGCATTAGCCAGTGTCCAAGGTGGAAAAGAAGAAAGCAGGGTAATTAAACAGTAATAAAATTCAATAAGCTTGGTTCTTATGATTTAGTGGTGAGGAAGAAGAAGCAAAGTTTCAAATAAGGTACAAAATTTATGTTCTATTAACTTTATTTCAAATACTACATAATAGAACTAGGAAATCAGTGGGAAAGAAAAAATGTTCAGAAGATTTGTAATGACAGACATCATTATAGGAGATAAAAAAAGAAAAAGAAATAAAATACTTATTTTAATTAAAACTTTTCCATAAGTGCCCTAAATCTATATCTGTGAAATATTTATTTATGTTATCCATCTTTTAAGGAAAATAATGACATCTACAACAACTATAACTTCTCAAGCACAATATCCAAAACTCACTACAAAACTATCAGGCTTACCAAGTAAGAGGATCATGAGAAAAAAATATCACAGTGATCTGATAGAGCACAAATAAACTATGATTACTGTATTGAAATAAACACATACTAAAATAAGGAATTTTATGAGAAAACTGAAATCTGTCTTCAAAAGGAAAACTACAATTCTAAAGCTAAAAAATTTCACAATTGAAGTTTAGAGACCATTGATGATTTTAATAGTAAATTGAAGAAGAGAAAAGTGCTAAATTAGAAGATTAGTCAGAACAAATGTCCAGCGTGTAATAAGGAGACCAAAAATTATCTTCAAGAAACAGAAAGGGTCATAGAAGATAGGAGAGATATGGTGAAAATATTTTACACACATATCCCTTGAGATACGGAAGAAGAGGATAAAAAAAACATGATGCAGAAGTGATACTTGAAGGCAGAATGCTGAAATTTTTTCTGCACTGATGAAAGACACAAAGCCACATATTCAAGAAGTTTTCAATCCTGCAAACAAGGTAAAATCAAAGAAGACTAAACAGCATATAATAAAGCCATTGAAAATAAAAAAACTAAGAAAAGTATAAAAAGCAACTGGAGGAAAATAAGAAGGGAACACTACCTGAACAATAAACTTGACAGCAATTTATTTCAAGAATGGCTTTCATTTCAGGGATATCACCTTAAAAGTGCTCAGAAAAAAAATCAGTTTTAACTCAGAATTTGGTACTCAGCAACACTATTTTTCAAAAGTGATGATGAAATAAGCATCATTCTGATATAGAAAAAATTAGAGAACGCTTAACCACCAGTAAAACAAACATTAAAGAATTTCTTCAGGAGAAAAATGATCCCAGAAGGAACTAACTGTACAAAACATGATAATTACATAATCTGTATGTAGAACAAATGTATAACTGAAAGGCATAATACCAAACAAAAGTGGAAGCAGGCAAATGGAATTATTATTCAAGGTCCTACCATTGTCTGAAAGTGGTAAAAGGACTAATCTAATTTAAATTTTAACAAGTTATTAGTGCTATTTTATTTTTTTTATTTTTTTAAAAGATTTTATTTATTTATTTGACAGAGAGAGATCACAAGTAGATGGAGAGGCAGGCAGAGAGAGAGAGAGAGAAAGGGAAGCAGGCTCCTTGCTGAGCAGAGAGCCCGATGCGGGACTCGATCCCAGACCCTGAGATCATGACCTGAGCCGAAGGCAGTAGCTTAACCCACTGAGCCACCCAGGTGCCCTATAAGTGCTATTTTAAAATCCAGAAAATCAATAAAGAAATTAGTAAAAGAATATACTGTATAATTGAAAAGATAATAGAGAAAATGAGTAATTAAAATATACTAATCCAGATAAAGATAATAAAGGAAGAGAAGTAGAAAGGAAATTTTAGGGATTATGTTAAACTACGCCAATCATAATTAATTATTCATCCTGAGCGTTTTTTAATTAGGAAGAAATTGATAGAATACAGAAAATAAAACTTTAGATTAAAAATCAAAATTAATAAAGGGTATTCAAAACTAACCTTTGAAAGGGAATCTCTGGTTGCTGGCTGCAGATCCTCTCTGTCGTTAGAGTCAGGTACACTGGGACTGAAGGCCATGAGGTCGGTCTTGGGCGCGCCCTCCCCAG
>NW_022633353.1:0-6304 GCF_010015895.1 Lontra canadensis
AAGATTGGGGGATCTCTCAACTCACTAGTGCAGGACCACACACTCCCTTTCAGTTTCCCAAAAGCTACTTACATGATACTATTGTCTCGGTACAATCTATGTCCAAATGAAAGGATAAAAATATCCTTGCTGACATCTCTCTCATTCCCTGAGCAGGTATGTGAGTTTAGCTCTATTTTTTTTCCTTTCCATATATCCTCAAAATCACTCTGAATATTCTTCAATTCTAAAATTCATGCATTCCTTTCCAGAAATTACTCTTGAGTACTTTAAGCAGCCACCATACTAACCAATTCTAATAATCAGTATTTTGACTCCTATCATATATTTAAAAAATGATTTTCTTTTGTCTTAAAAGTCATCCAAAAATCTGTTCTGATTACAAAGTTCACTTCTAAATAACATCCTTAGCAGGAGACATGCCACCTGTCCAACTCAGTGAGTAACAGCACAAAATCCTGATCACTTTCTTCCCAGTGTCTTACCTGGGGAGTCTAGGATTTTCTTTTTTTATGAGATGTTCTCCAATCAAATGGAGTTTACAGAAAAAGGAAGAAAATTTCATTTTTAAAAGTAAATGAAATACAGTAGGCATTCAATTTACTTTTTTGTAAACATTTGAAATGACTTCTGAGTAAATACACATTGCCACACTTTTATTTTGTTTTCATAAGGAGGAATGAATAACCATGGGACTAGATGATAGGTAATTGCGAGTCAGACCTCTAGAGACAGACACTCCAGTCTCAAAAGTACACAGTATATGATCACAGGTAGATATATGGAATCAAACATTATATGGGGCTTGCATCACAAAGTAATTCCTGATCTCTATGTTACTTTAAAAGTCTTACAGAAGTAAAAAAAAAAAATTAAGTAATAATACTTTTAATTGGTTGCCTATACTGCTTCTCCCTTTATATTTTTAGCTTATCCCAAATGGATACAAAATCCAGTACCAGGGGCACCTGGGTGGCTCAGTGTGTTAAGCCTCTGCCTTCAGCTCGGGTCATGATCCCGGTGTCCTGGGATCAAGCCCTGCATCGGCCTTTCTGCTCAGCAGGGAGACTGCTTCCCTTCCTCTCTCTCTGCCTGCCTCTCTGCCTACTTGTGATCTCTCTCTGTCAAATAAATAAATAAAAATCATTATTTAAAAAAAAAAGAAGAAGAAAATTCAGTACCAAATTATTTTTCTTCCTTTGTTATTTTAGTAATTGAAAAAAACATTCTTTCTGTTTCCTTTTGTGTGAAATTGTGTTTTTGCATGTTTGTGTGTGTGTGTGTGTGCATGGACACACAAACACACGTCTTTGTTTAAGTGTATCTCTCCATTCAACTCTCTCTTGAGTGAAATTAATGAGAAGGAGAAACTAACTTAATTGCACAATATTTAAAGAAATACTAAACCCTGGGCAAATAATACAATGGATATGAAAATGAACTCATGTTTTTATGATTTCAGAATTGTGTTAGATTTTGAAAATATTGCCTATGATTCTGTACCTATAAGGGGATGAAATGACAGATTTTCCAGATCTAAATACAACGAAAGCTAGGTGAAATAAACCTCATATGGGGGTCCATATGCATGGAGAGCCTATTTGCATTGAGAACTCAAAACATATAGCTCTTTTCCATTTAAATCTTCAGTTAATTCTCCCTGCCAGTCTTTGAGGTTGACATTATTATTTTATGCATTTTGCAACTGAGATTTCAGATAATTAAATGACTTTTCAATAGACAAACTGTTAGAAAGTGGGAGAATCAACTGGAACACAATCTTAGCAGAAGGAAATAATACCCAGATACCTAATTTCCTTGTCCCGTCCCCTTTTATCCTAGTCACTTATATACATATACATGTATAATGTGTGTGTGTGTGTGTGCACATCTTCTATTAAATACCTATTTGTTGTTTACAATTGTAGACTTCTCATTTTCAATAGAGCAATAAAAATTACATTGTGCATGTTAGTTTACATTTAACAAACTAAATCAAAATAAATTATGGGAGTGTTCAGATTAAACTCTCTGTACACATTTTTTCCGCCTAAATTCAGGACTTCATCTAATAACATCATCTCTTTCTCTTATACTGTGTTTTTGGATGTGTGTGATTGTTGATATTGATTTCTTCACTTCTTCCAAATTGCTTGCTTATTTTTTCAACTTTGTGATGCTAACAGGTTTTGTAAGCTAGCCTCTCTTGGCTTCACCTAATCACTGATGAAAATACTGGCCAAAACAAAGCCTAAACGCATACAATTTAGACATCTTTCATTAATTTTAGTAAATAAATTACTCAAAAATCATTAAACAAGACAATATTTTGGTTGACACCTATATATTTGGATAATGAATTTGAGTTAAAATTCAACCAAAAAAAAAAAAAATGAGGGAAACAGGAAAAGAGAAAAGCAATGACATAGTGTATCAAAGAGGCAAAAACACTATTACATTCATGAGAAGAGTTTAGTAAATATTGCCAAGGACTTAAGACAAAAGAGAATGATAAATCACCACTCTATATAATAATGAGAAGACTCAATGTTTTTGTAGTTTAAATTTATCTTGAGTTACATAAATATATATAATAATTGTACATTTTTTACATAAATGCAATAAACAATAAATGAGAAATTAGGATAATTTAAAATGTTTTTATAAGTAGTTTTGATTAAAGAAATAATCAAAATGTACATAAGAAACATGTGTTCATCTTTATCGTGTTCCTGATCTCAAAGGGAAGCCTGTCAGCTTTTTCCCATTGAGGATGATATTCACTGTGGGTTTCTCATAGATAGATTTTATAACACTGAGGAATGTGCCCTCTATCCCTATACTTTGAAGGGTTTTTATTCAGGCATGGATGCTGTGTGGCAGGACACAAAATCAATGTATAGAAATCAGTTGCTATCTTATACCTTAACAATGAAAATATAGAAAGGGAAATTAGAGAATTGATTCCACTTACTATAGAACCAAGAACCATAAGATATCTAGGAATAAACCTAACCAAAGAGATAAAAGACCTGTACTCAAGGAACTATAGAAAACACTCATGAAAGAAAGTGAAGAAGACACAAAAAGATGGAAGAGCATTTCATGCTCATGGATCAGAAGAATAAACATTGCTAAAATGTCTATACTGCCTAGAGCAATCTATACTTTCAATGACATCCAGATCAAAATTCCACCAGCATTTTTCAAAGAGCTGGAACAAATAATCCTAAAATTTGTATGGAACCATAGAGACCCTGAATTGTTAAGGAAATGTTGAAAAAGAAAAACAAAACTTGGGACATCATGTTGTCTGATTTCAAGCTTTACTACAAAGCTGTGATCATCAAGACAGCATGGTACTGGCACAAAAACAGATGCATAGACCAGTGGAACAGAGTAGAGAGCTGAGATATGGACCCTCAACTCTACAGTCAAATAATCTTCGACAAAGCAGGAAAAAATATACAGTGGAAGAAAGACATTCTTTTCAATAAATGGTGCTGGGAAAATTGTACAGCTATATATAAAAGTATAAAACTCGACCATTCTCTTACATCATATACAAAGATAAACTAGAAATGGATTAAAGACATGAACATGAGGCAGGAATCTATCAAAATCCTAGAGGAGAACATAGGCAGTAACCTCTTCAACATTGGCCACAGCAACTTCTTTCAAGACATGTCCCCAAAGGCAAAGGAAACAAAAGCGAAAATGAACTTTTGGGACTTTATCAAGATCAAAAGTTTCTCCACAGCAAAGGAAACAGTCAACAAAACAAAGAGGCAACCCACAGAATGGGAGAAGATATTTGCAAATGACACTACAGACAAAGGGCTGATATCTAAGATCTATAAAGAACTCCTCAAACTCAACACACACAAAACAGATAATCACATCAAAAAATGGGCAGAAGACATGAACAGACACTTCTCCAATGAAGACATACAAATGGCTAACAGTCACATGAAAAAATGTTCATTGTCATTAGACATCAAGGAGATTAAAATCAAAACCACATTGAGATACCACCTTATATCAGTTAGAATGGCCAAAATCAACAAGACAGTAAACAATAAGTGTTGGAGAGGATGTGGAGAAAGGGGAACCCTCTTACACTGTTGGTGGGAATGCAATTTAGTGCAGCCACTTTGGAAAACAGTGTGGAGATTCCTTAAGAAATTAAAAATAGAGCTACCCTATGACCCTGCAATTGCACTACTGGGTATTTACCCCAAAGATACAGATATAGTGAACACTGAACCCCAATGTGCATAGCAGCAATGGTCACAGTTTCCAAACTGTGGGAAGAGCCAAAATGCCCTTCAACAGTGATATGGTCCATATATACAATGGAGTATTATACTTCCATCAGAAAGGGTGAATACCAAACTTTTGTATCAACATGGACAGGACTAGAAGAGATTATGTTGAGTGAAATAAGTCAAGAAGAGAGAGTCAATTAACATATGGTTTTACTTACTTGTTGACCATAAGGAATAACATGGAAAACATTGGGAGATGGAGAGGATAAGTGAGTTGGGGGAAATCGGAGAGGGACACAAAATGTAATACACTGTGGACTCTGAGAAACAAACTGAGGGTTTTGGAGGGGAGGGGCTGGGGGTTAAGATGAGCCTGGTGGTAGGCATTAAGGAGGGCACATATTGCATGGAGCACTGGGTGTGGTGCATAAACAATGAATTTTGGAACACTGAAAAAAAAATAAAATTCAAACTAAAAAAAAATGTGTTCAAAGAATTAAAAAAAGCATTACCACAAGGTAATTACTTAATTACCTCTCAAAGTTGGAATTACCTGTAGACTCTGTCAAGGAGATTCAGTAATGTTGGAGAGGTTAATTAGAGAGCAGAGAACATAACCTCAAATAGGATATGTCTAAAACCCAAATCTCAGAATAACTGAATTTTATCTTCCATTATTTCTATTTGTAGGTTTTAAAAGAAATTAAAGCACTGAATGAGAGGAATATAATATTAGTATTTACTTGTGAAATATCTCAGTCTGATCTATGAATCTGTTAAATACCCAGGACAGAGAAAAGAAAGAATCCAGTCAAGGAGCCTCCAACTGGTGCAGAAGGATGTGAGGAAACCACCACTTAGTCAAAGAGCAAATTATGTCTGATGACAAGCTGATCATTATCTGCAAGGTGTCCAGGGCCAGGTAACCACCGTGGACCAGGTGAGTGAGAGAATGGCTCATGGTTGCATAGAAAATACCAATGACTTCACGAACACCTGTCTGGGCAAGTTCACTTACATAGATCATAGGAAACATTGGAATACATTTTGGACATCTTTGTGACAGGAAACAATGCATGCAATATCTACATACCAGAGGACATGGACATCACTACCTCTATCACTTGCAACTTCAGTGGCAAGGGTGAATGCCATGGAGAATTTCTGCCAAAAACTGTATGTGTGGCTGTCTCCTATGCAAGCTTTGGTATCCATCAGTTTCTAAATAGCCAAATCCCTGTAGCTAAATTAAATTTATTTGCAAATGATATACAATTTTTGAGCAGAACATCCATGAGTTTATTCTAAAGAATATAAATTAGATAATATACTGAACATTGACCTATGCCTTTTGTAACCATACACTGATTAAACTTTGCCACAGTTAAATGTGTGTATGTGGTTTTCTGTTTATGTGTCAGGCAGGGAGAGAGAAAGGGAGGGAAGGCTTAGAAATTTTTGAAGTGAAAATAAGTTGAGTATGGAAGGATTACATGAAGATTCTATGGCCTTATATAACTAGTAATTTACCTTATGCCTCACTGTTACATATATTTGAATATTGTAAACTAATTACTCAGAAAATATTCGAAAGAAAAACTGTAGTCTTGAAGCAGCCTTCAAAAGACAGTTACTCTGTTTTGTTCAGAAATTCAACTGAACAACCACAGAAATGTAGAAATCCTTGTCCTGGTAGTTACATTCCATAAAGCTTTCTTTACTTCCTGATTCCTGAGGCTGTAGATCAGAGGATTCAACATGGGGATCACCACCGTGTAGAACACAGAAGCCACTTTGTCCTGATCCAGGGAGTAGCTGGAACTAGGTCTCAGATAGGTATAGATGGCAGTGGCATAGAACAGAGTTATAGCTGTCAGGTGGGACCCACAGGTTGAGAGGGCTTTGCGCCTCCCCTCCCCTGAATGCATACGGAAGATAGAAAAGAGAACGTAGGAGTAGGAGGTGAGGATGACCAGCAGACTTCCCACGATATTCACACCGGCAAATGTGGAAAAGATGCTTTCATTCAGGTGTGT
>NW_022633354.1:0-6303 GCF_010015895.1 Lontra canadensis
TTTTTTTTTCTTTTTTTTAAGTTATGTGAAATCTGGTTGATTTCTTGTGTGAAAGCAAGTTCTCTGGCCAAGGTGGGTGGGGCTGGAACTCAGGAAGTCCGCGATCAGAGTCGCTTGTACTACCCACTGAGCCAGTAGGGCACCCTGATAGCAGCAATGGTTTAGAAGGAACCTCGAGTGTTAGCCTTGGGAAGCAAAAGAAAATCCGGTAGGCAGCCCTGAAGTCAAAAGGATCCGAAAACCAAGGCAAGATGGCCAGTACGGGGCTCGAACCCACGACCTTGGCGTTATTAGCACCACGCTCTAACCAGCGGAGCTAACCGGCCCACCCATTGCCAGCTGTTCCCCTCCAAACTTTAAAGCCCTATGTCCTGCAGCAGCTCTTTGTGGAAAACTAGACTTCCTTTTCTCATTCCACCCAACCTCACATGGACAAAAACACTGAAAGAAAAAAGTCCCATCTGCAAGCACAAATAAACCTCACGAGGAAATATCATCTTTCTCAAATCCTGCCGTTTGATCAAAATCTCAGCAAATCTTTCCCCACTCCCCCCACCCCCAACCACCGAAAAGCTAATCTTAAAATCCACATGGAAATGCAAAAGACTGAGGAAAGGAAACATAATTTTGAAAAAAGAAAGAAAGAAAGAAAAGGACCCAAGTTGGAGGATATATTGTTCTTGATTTGAACACCCTCTATGATGATGCAGTAACCAAGAGTGGAAGAGTGGCCAACAGGGCAGCCGTACAAATCCATGGAACAGAGCAGAGTGGAGAAGTCATGCCACCCACATATGGCCAAGGATAGTCTCTTCAGCAAGGAATTCGGGGACAATGGCTAGCCACATGAGAAAGCCTCCCTGGTCATTAGGAAAATGCAAGTGAAAATCCCAGGGAGATACCATTTCGTGCTCACAGGTATGGGAGGGAGCTCTGGGCCCTGCTGAGGTTTGGAAAGGTGACTCCAGTCCCCATTGGAAAGGTCACTAGCGAGTTGTGGTGGGCCTTTTGGTTTTAGGACATTGGCCCTCCTGATGTTGTAACATCATCATGGGATATTGCAGATAGGGGAAACAGCCTTCTCCCTGCATCTCACGTAGGCCATGTGACATCCGTAGACACACTGGGCTTGACTCATGGGCACCGAGTCCAGCCCTGGACAGTCGGACAGTCTCCTCCCCATTTCAGTCCTCACTCTGCCTGGCACACAAGTGGGCACATAGCCCCCTTAGTCCTCAAGTTCTATGGGTCCCGCCCCGCTCTGCCCCGCCCAGAATGGGCACTTTCCAGTGCTACCTACACGGATTTACTTATACTTTCCTATGGAAGGCGAGCACCTGAGGTTCCTTCTAAACCATTGCTGTTATCAGGGTACCTTACTGGCTCAGTGGGTAGCGCAAGCGACTCTCATCACGGGCTTCCTGAGTTCCAGCCCCACCCACCTTGGCCAGAGAGCTTGCTTTCACACAAGAGATAAACTAGATTTCACGTAACTTAAAAAAAAAGAAAAAAAAAAAAGTAAGTTTCCGGCGGTCCTGGGACAGCCAGGAAAAGTCTATCCTGTATTAGAAGACAAATGGCCCAAGGAGGGGTTTCCGTAGTGTAGTGGTTATCACGTTCGCCTAACACGCGAAGGGTCCCCGGTTCGAAACCGGGCGGAAACAGCCATCAGGGGGGAATTTTGTCATTTTGCGGAGGGAATGCCATCCTATGATAGCCTAAATGCCCAAGTCTTTGTCCACGCGCCCTACCCCCAGGGGACCCCACCTGAGAAAATACGGGTTTTCCAAGTTGCCCTCACCTGCTCCGCCCGCTCGGGCACCTTGGACCCTTGCCTCCAACAGAGGTCCTCTGAGAATTGGACCGTCCTCGAAATCCACCCGGGTAACATTAAAGTAGACCCTTTCTAATAACCTGCGGTACTCTAAGAGTTCTTTATGGCGTCGGGATCGAAGCCCTTTCCCAGCACTCCTGCAGAGTATCTCCTTCCAGCCTGTGGCTAGTGTCTCCGGTCTCCCGACGGCCTTCGGAGATCTGCGTTCTGTTTTTCGGAAAGTCGAAGCATCTCCCTTCCGGCCATGCTTAGGGCACGTCCTGGGCACGATTTACCGGCCTTCCCCGCAGGCTGGAAGGCTCTCCCAGGCCCCTTCAGTCGACTTTCCTGTTTTCTCCCGCTCCGCCCCGCGCGCAGCACAGCCAGGGGCCGCAGCCTAGATGAGTCCCTGCGGCCAAGCCAACCAGAAGGCCGCCCAAACGGAAAACAGGGTGATGCCTACCGGGTGCCATGCATTTCCGACATTTTTTCCCCCTTGCCAGCAGTATTTCCCAAAACCCGCGGTATAGGCTTCGCGTGTGCAGCGGGTGCAGCGGGCGGGCTGGAACCGACCTGCGGGCGCAGGGAAGGGGCGGAGCCCCCGGTGGGCGGAGAGGGTTGCTTACCTCCAGCCTTCTTTCCTTTTTTTCCTGCCCTGCTGGACCCTCGTGCCACCACCTGTATACCTCAGGCACCCGGTCCGCCGCGAGATCCACACCGTCGAACCTTCCGGAGCAGCACGGCACCCTGCGGCCTGGGCTTTCCGGGGGGAGGGGGTCGGCACCAGCTGGAAGTGGGCTCCACCGTCCGCTCCCGCGAGGCACGGGGCGGTCCCGGCTGGGAAACGAGAGGGGCCAGGACGGTTTCCTGGGGCGTGGGATGGCGAAGAGTCTGCGGGACAGACGTACACGGACTTGGGAGCCGGGACCCTCCACGCAGGGTCCCCGTCGTGGCACCCACTCCTCAGGGCCGTAGCCGCGGACTCGAGACCCAGCTCAGCTCCTGGACTTTGCGGCGCGGTGTGCGGGATTTCTCTGGAGGGAGGAAGGAGAGGAGGGAATGGCATCGTGGCATGTTGCGTTGATGGGGTGTTTGTTTTCGTCACGGATGTTTTATTTCAATGGGGGCGACCGCATTCCGGGAGATGACACCCCTAGGTCTTACCTGCTGGAGACACCGGCGGGCCGCTGAGAACTGGAATTCTAGCCGGGGTGGGGAGGAGGGTTGAGTTTGCTGGGCTCTCAACCGAGGCCACTGGGTTTGTCCCCAGGGGAGTAAGGGAATTCCCAGGATCCAGATTCTTATGACTTTTCAAATTGTTTGGGGAAATTTAGCTGAGTTTCAGTTATATTCCGAAAGACCAGATCAAATGCTGTGCGTGGTTTGCGAGGACAAAGAGATAAAGGCAGAAACTGGTATTTCTTGAAGTATTGACTTTCGCCTACATATTTTATGGCTTTTTTTTTTTTTTTAAATCATGTAACCCTTAAGATTATGGCCTGAAATCCTCTCCTTGTCAGGGCGGGGAGGGAGGGGTTCCTATGTCTTCAGCCTCATTTCACATTTCACACTTCACTGCCCCTTTCTCTCCTGCCACACCAGTCTCTCTTACTCCCGATGGATTTGTGGACTTATTATTTGTTCTTCCTGAAGTGCTTTTCTATACCTAGTCAGTGTCTCCTCAGCCTTCATACTTGAGCTCAATCACTACTCCTTCAGAAAAAACTTCCCCACAACTTTTTAAATAAATCTTCATATTTCTCTTAGGACTATGTCCCTTTGGTTGCAAAGTTTGTATTAATCTGTGTGATAACTTGCTCCATGTCCGTCTCCCCGCTGAGAATATCATTTCCAAGAGGGTGGTCTTGTTCATCAGTGAAACCCTATTGCATGCCTAACACACTCAATATATGTTCAGGGAACAAATATGTGAACACTGACTGTGGTCCTACAGGGTAAATGTTATCCCCATTTTGAGATGAAGAACTGAGGCTCATACCGAGTAGCTCATCATCTAAGTTGCAGAGCTGGGACCCATCACCCGCAGAAACTTACTTTTATGATGAGAACTCTCAGTCTGGACAAAAGAAACAGAGCAATATGAGATCACCATGCGTCGATCACCCAGTTTCAACGACCATTAATATTCTCCCACTTTTATCTTTACCTTCATCCATTCCTCAGTCTCATCTGGGTTTGTTTTATTATTTTTACAGTTCTTTTTACGGGTAGAAGGTACATGTATCAAAATGTATAAATCTCTACTACAATCTTGAAAAATGGATACACTTATGTAATACATCCCTATTATTATAAACGGACCATTTCTGTCTCCCCAAAAGCTCCCTCTGGTCCTTTCCCAACCACCTCCACCCAGCCCTTGAGATAAAACAACTGTTGTGACTTATTTTTCAAATTAGTTTTGCCTGCCCTATATGTTCACAGAAGTGGAATCATACAATATTTATTCTTCTGTGTACCCCTTCTTTCACTCAGCATCCTGCCTCTACGATTCATTCAAGCTGTTACTTCTAACAGTAGTTGAGAGCTTGCCTTTGTGTGAATGAATACACTGCAGATTTTTATCCACTCTCGTGTGGAGGGACATTTTTTAAAACAAAATAAACGTAAAGAGACATCATACGCATTACTAACATACCCATTTGCCCCAAACTGTTCTTTACAGTTCAAATTAATCTAATCTAAATTCCAACAGGCTTTTTTTTTATATTGACAAATCTTTGCCTCCTAAAACCTACATCAAGAAAAATCAAGAAATCTTGACTAGTAAGGACAAATTTGGAGGACTGACACAAGATATCAAGATATATAAAGTCATAAGAATTACCTGAGTTGGTATTCCTTCCTGAATCAACAAAGAGATCAACAGGAGAAAACACAGAAATGGAAGTGTTGGAACTGTTGGTTAGCTGTGGTGTGGGGGAACGAACTTTAAGTCCTTCTACACACCATAATTACGGGGATGACAGCTCTGGATGCAAATATCAAAGGTAAAATGATAAAACTTTAGATAAAAAATAGGGGAGACTATCTTCACGACATTATCATAGACAAAAAAATTTTAGAGCATGACATAAAAAGCTACAACCATTTTTATTATTATTATTAGTTCTTCTCTGTAGGCCACCGCTGTTGACTGGAGAGAAATTGCAAAGCTAGACTCTGCTAACACTAGGACTGAGAGGACATCAGAGCCACAGAAGCCAGTCAGGAGCCTCCCGTTTATACGAAATATAATAAGCCGTGAAGCTGCAGCAGCCAGGAAAACCTGACTCATGGAGAATCATGGAAATGTTTCAGGTTCAACTTGTGTCATCAGAGGAAAGCAAGGATGAATGATCAGGAGGGTCCACCTACTGAGGGTAGTTATGCCAATAAAAGTCACAATCCCACGTCCAGTTTCTGAACTTGAGAAAAATCTTCAGATTCAGAATCTGCTGAATGAAGACGACACCTCTTGTATCCCCAGGATGCGGCAGTTGCTTGTCTGAAGTCCTACAGCCAAGAGCCCAGAGGTAACATCCACTGCTCTGGTTGAGGATTCCGAAGGCAGGTGTCTGGTTCGAGCGTGTGCCGATGAGAAGCTATGATGTACTTTCAGCGGATCGTAAACGGGTGTTGAAAATATCAAAGATGCATGAAGACGCCACTGAATGAGGACAAAAAAGTTGTCAAATAGAGGTCATAAAAGAAAAGAGTGATTTCTCCTACAGGGAAAATGGATTTCTACATGCTAACCAGTTGTTATCTTTCATGCAGGGATGTGAGTTAGGGAGTATTTGAATTTCATAAAGGAGAATATTGAGAGAGTAAAAGGAAAAATACGGACTTCAGACCAAATTTATATCTGGGTTCTGTGGTCGTTTAATCTCAAAGGAACTAGATCAGCACTACTTAAAATATTGAAATGAGCAATGATTTCCGTAGGACCAAGGCAGAGTTTCAGATCAGGGGGAGAAAGAACGACTGAGGGGAACTAAGTAGCCCCAGGACGGGGACCAAGGAGAGTCACTGTGTAGGAATCATACAGCACATGGGGGAAAGGATCCATTTCCAATGGGTCACAGATACAAATATAACATAGAAATGTGAAAATCCCAAAGGAAAACATAGGTAAAAGTTTGTATGACAGTAAAGTGCATAAACAGAACTAAAAACCCGAACAATTTGATAATTATAACTACAAAATAATGACCATATTTTTGCAAGGCACAATCGATCCTAAGAGAAGTCCAAAGGCAAATGACAAATTAGAATATTTCGGTTTCACCTCATAGACAAATGACTCACAGCCCTCAAATTTCAAGAGATCCTACAAATCATCAGGACAAAACTAACAATTTTAACAAAAAGATATCAACACAGTTCACAGAAAAAGAAATAAAATGTCTTTTATAGATTTGACCAGATACTTGACTTACTCATTATCAGAGAAATGCAAATAATTAAACTATGGAGGATCCCTTTTC
>NW_022633355.1:0-6303 GCF_010015895.1 Lontra canadensis
TTTTTTTTTCTTTTTTTTAAGTTATGTGAAATCTGGTTGATTTCTTGTGTGAAAGCAAGTTCTCTGGCCAAGGTGGGTGGGGCTGGAACTCAGGAAGTCCGCGATCAGAGTCGCTTGTACTACCCACTGAGCCAGTAGGGCACTCTGATAGCAGCAATGGTTTAGAAGGAAACTCGAGTGTTAGCCTTGGGAAGCAAAAGAAAATCCGGTAGGCAGCCCTGAAGTCAAAAGGATCCGAAAACCAAGGCAAGATGGCCAGTACGGGGCTCGAACCCACGACCTTGGCGTTATTAGCACCACGCTCTAACCAGTGGAGCTAACCGGCCCACCCATTGCCAGCTGTTCCCCTCCAAATTTTAAAGCCCTATGTCCTGCAGCAGCTCTTCGTGGAAAACTAGACTTCCTTTTCTCATTCCACCCAACCTCACATGGACAAAAACACTGAAAGAAAAAAGTCCCATCTGCAAGCACAAATAAACCTCACGAGGAAATATCGTCTTTCTCAAATCCTGCCGTTTGATCAAAATCTCAGCAAATCTTTCCCCACTCCCCCCACCCCCAACCACCGAAAAGCTAATCTTAAAATCCACATGGAAATGCAAAAGACTGAGGAAAGGAAACATAATTTTGAAAAAAGAAAGAAAGAAAGAAAAGGACCCAAGTTGGAGGATATATTGTTCTTGATTTGAACACCCTCTATGATGATGCAGTAACCAAGAGTGGAAGAGTGGCCAACAGGGCAGCCGTACAAATCCATGGAACAGAGCAGAGTGGAGAAGTCATGCCACCCACATATGGCCAAGGATAGTCTCTTCAGCAAGGAATTCGGGGACAATGGCTAGCCACATGAGAAAGCCTCCCTGGTCATTAGGAAAATGCAAGTGAAAATCCCAGGGAGATACCATTTCGTGCTCACAGGTATGGGAGGGAGCTCTGGGCCCTGCTGAGGTTTGGAAAGGTGACTCCAGTCCCCATTGGAAAGGTCACTAGCGAGTTGTGGTGGGCCTTTTGGTTTTAGGACATTGGCCCTCCTGATGTTGTAACATCATCATGGGATATTGCAGATAGGGGAAACAGCCTTCTCCCTGCATCTCACGTAGGCCATGTGACATCCGTAGACACACTGGGCTTGACTCATGGGCACCGAGTCCAGCCCTGGACAGTCGGACAGTCTCCTCCCCATTTCAGTCCTCACTCTGCCTGGCACACAAGTGGGCACATAGCCCCCTTAGTCCTCAAGTTCTATGGGTCCCGCCCCGCTCTGCCCCGCCCAGAATGGGCACTTTCCAGTGCTACCTACACGGATTTACTTATACTTTCCTATGGAAGGCGAGCACCTGAGGTTCCTTCTAAACCATTGCTGTTATCAGGGTACCTTACTGGCTCAGTGGGTAGCGCAAGCGACTCTCATCACGGGCTTCCTGAGTTCCAGCCCCACCCACCTTGGCCAGAGAGCTTGCTTTCACACAAGAGATAAACTAGATTTCACGTAACTTAAAAAAAAAGAAAAAAAAAAAAGTAAGTTTCCGGCGGTCCTGGGACAGCCAGGAAAAGTCTATCCTGTATTAGAAGACAAATGGCCCAAGGAGGGGTTTCCGTAGTGTAGTGGTTATCACGTTCGCCTAACACGCGAAAGGTCCCCGGTTCGAAACCGGGCGGAAACAGCCATCAGGGGGGAATTTTGTCATTTTGCGGAGGGAATGCCATCCTATGATAGCCTAAATGCCCAAGTCTTTGTCCACGCGCCCTACCCCCAGGGGACCCCACCTGAGAAAATACGGGTTTTCCAAGTTGCCCTCACCTGCTCCGCCCGCTCGGGCACCTTGGACCCTTGCCTCCAACAGAGGTCCTCTGAGAATTGGACCGTCCTCGAAATCCACCCGGGTAACATTAAAGTAGACCCTTTCTAATAACCTGCGGTACTCTAAGAGTTCTTTATGGCGTCGGGATCGAAGCCCTTTCCCAGCACTCCTGCAGAGTATCTCCTTCCAGCCTGTGGCTAGTGTCTCCGGTCTCCCGACGGCCTTCGGAGATCTGCGTTCTGTTTTTCGGAAAGTCGAAGCATCTCCCTTCCGGCCATGCTTAGGGCACGTCCTGGGCACGATTTACCGGCCTTCCCCGCAGGCTGGAAGGCTCTCCCAGGCCCCTTCAGTCGACTTTCCTGTTTTCTCCCGCTCCGCCCCGCGCGCAGCACAGCCAGGGGCCGCAGCCTAGATGAGTCCCTGCGGCCAAGCCAACCAGAAGGCCGCCCAAACGGAAAACAGGGTGATGCCTACCGGGTGCCATGCATTTCCGACATTTTTTCCCCCTTGCCAGCAGTATTTCCCAAAACCCGCGGTATAGGCTTCGCGTGTGCAGCGGGTGCAGCGGGCGGGCTGGAACCGACCTGCGGGCGCAGGGAAGGGGCGGAGCCCCCGGTGGGCGGAGAGGGTTGCTTACCTCCAGCCTTCTTTCCTTTTTTTCCTGCCCTGCTGGACCCTCGTGCCACCACCTGTATACCTCAGGCACCCGGTCCGCCGCGAGATCCACACCGTCGAACCTTCCGGAGCAGCACGGCACCCTGCGGCCTGGGCTTTCCGGGGGGAGGGGGTCGGCACCAGCTGGAAGTGGGCTCCACCGTCCGCTCCCGCGAGGCACGGGGCTGTCCCGGCTGGGAAACGAGAGGGGCCAGGACGGTTTCCTGGGGCGTGGGATGGCGAAGAGTCTGCGGGACAGACGTACACGGACTTGGGAGCCGGGACCCTCCACGCAGGGTCCCCGTCGTGGCACCCACTCCTCAGGGCCGTAGCCGCGGACTCGAGACCCAGCTCAGCTCCTGGACTTTGCGGCGCGGTGTGCGGGATTTCTCTGGAGGGAGGAAGGAGAGGAGGGAATGGCATCGTGGCATGTTGCGTTGATGGGGTGTTTGTTTTCGTCACGGATGTTTTATTTCAATGGGGGCGACCGCATTCCGGGAGATGACACCCCTAGGTCTTACCTGCTGGAGACACCGGCGGGCCGCTGAGAACTGGAATTCTAGCCGGGGTGGGGAGGAGGGTTGAGTTTGCTGGGCTCTCAACCGAGGCCACTGGGTTTGTCCCCAGGGGAGTAAGGGAATTCCCAGGATCCAGATTCTTATGACTTTTCAAATTGTTTGGGGAAATTTAGCTGAGTTTCAGTTATATTCCGAAAGACCAGATCAAATGCTGTGCGTGGTTTGCGAGGACAAAGAGATAAAGGCAGAAACTGGTATTTCTTGAAGTATTGACTTTCGCCTACATATTTTATGGCTTTTTTTTTTTTTTTAAATCATGTAACCCTTAAGATTATGGCCTGAAATCCTCTCCTTGTCAGGGCGGGGAGGGAGGGGTTCCTATGTCTTCAGCCTCATTTCACATTTCACACTTCACTGCCCCTTTCTCTCCTGCCACACCAGTCTCTCTTACTCCTGATGGATTTGTGGACTTATTATTTGTTCTTCCTGAAGTGCTTTTCTATACCTAGTCAGTGTCTCCTCAGCCTTCATACTTGAGCTCAATCACTACTCCTTCAGAAAAAACTTCCCCACAACTTTTTAAATAAATCTTCATATTTCTCTTAGGACTATGTCCCTTTGGTTGCAAAGTTTGTATTAATCTGTGTGATAACTTGCTCCATGTCCGTCTCCCCGCTGAGAATATCATTTCCAAGAGGGTGGTCTTGTTCATCAGTGAAACCCTATTGCATGCCTAACACACTCAATATATGTTCAGGGAACAAATATGTGAACACTGACTGTGGTCCTACAGGGTAAATGTTATCCCCATTTTGAGATGAAGAACTGAGGCTCATACCGAGTAGCTCATCATCTAAGTTGCAGAGCTGGGACCCATCACCCGCAGAAACTTACTTTTATGATGAGAACTCTCAGTCTGGACAAAAGAAACAGAGCAATATGAGATCACCATGCGTCGATCACCCAGTTTCAACGACCATTAATATTCTCCCACTTTTATCTTTACCTTCATCCATTCCTCAGTCTCATCTGGGTTTGTTTTATTATTTTTACAGTTCTTTTTACGGGTAGAAGGTACATGTATCAAAATGTATAAATCTCTACTACAATCTTGAAAAATGGATACACTTATGTAATACATCCCTATTATTATAAACGGACCATTTCTGTCTCCCCAAAAGCTCCCTCTGGTCCTTTCCCAACCACCTCCACCCAGCCCTTGAGATAAAACAACTGTTGTGACTTATTTTTCAAATTAGTTTTGCCTGCCCTATATGTTCACAGAAGTGGAATCATACAATATTTATTCTTCTGTGTACCCCTTCTTTCACTCAGCATCCTGCCTCTACGATTCATTCAAGCTGTTACTTCTAACAGTAGTTGAGAGCTTGCCTTTGTGTGAATGAATACACTGCAGATTTTTATCCACTCTCGTGTGGAGGGACATTTTTTAAAACAAAATAAACGTAAAGAGACATCATACGCATTACTAACATACCCATTTGCCCCAAACTGTTCTTTACAGTTCAAATTAATCTAATCTAAATTCCAACAGGCTTTTTTTTTATATTGACAAATCTTTGCCTCCTAAAACCTACATCAAGAAAAATCAAGAAATCTTGACTAGTAAGGACAAATTTGGAGGACTGACACAAGATATCAAGATATATAAAGTCATAAGAATTACCTGAGTTGGTATTCCTTCCTGAATCAACAAAGAGATCAACAGGAGAAAACACAGAAATGGAAGTGTTGGAACTGTTGGTTAGCTGTGGTGTGGGGGAACGAACTTTAAGTCCTTCTACACACCATAATTACGGGGATGACAGCTCTGGATGCAAATATCAAAAGTAAAATGATAAAACTTTAGATAAAAAATAGGGGAGACTATCTTCACGACATTATCATAGACAAAAAAATTTTAGAGCATGACATAAAAAGCTACAACCATTTTTATTATTATTATTAGTTCTTCTCTGTAGGCCACCGCTGTTGACTGGAGAGAAATTGCAAAGCTAGACTCTGCTAACACTAGGACTGAGAGGACATCAGAGCCACAGAAGCCAGTCAGGAGCCTCCCGTTTATACGAAATATAATAAGCCGTGAAGCTGCAGCAGCCAGGAAAACCTGACTCATGGAGAATCATGGAAATGTTTCAGGTTCAACTTGTGTCATCAGAGGAAAGCAAGGATGAATGATCAGGAGGGTCCACCTACTGAGGGTAGTTATGCCAATAAAAGTCACAATCCCACGTCCAGTTTCTGAACTTGAGAAAAATCTTCAGATTCAGAATCTGCTGAATGAAGACGACACCTCTTGTATCCCCAGGATGCGGCAGTTGCTTGTCTGAAGTCCTACAGCCAAGAGCCCAGAGGTAACATCCACTGCTCTGGTTGAGGATTCCGAAGGCAGGTGTCTGGTTCGAGCGTGTGCCGATGAGAAGCTATGATGTACTTTCAGCGGATCGTAAACGGGTGTTGAAAATATCAAAGATGCATGAAGACGCCACTGAATGAGGACAAAAAAGTTGTCAAATAGAGGTCATAAAAGAAAAGAGTGATTTCTCCTACAGGGAAAATGGATTTCTACATGCTAACCAGTTGTTATCTTTCATGCAGGGATGTGAGTTAGGGAGTATTTGAATTTCATAAAGGAGAATATTGAGAGAGTAAAAGGAAAAATACGGACTTCAGACCAAATTTATATCTGGGTTCTGTGGTCGTTTAATCTCAAAGGAACTAGATCAGCACTACTTAAAATATTGAAATGAGCAATGATTTCCGTAGGACCAAGGCAGAGTTTCAGATCAGGGGGAGAAAGAACGACTGAGGGGAACTAAGTAGCCCCAGGACGGGGACCAAGGAGAGTCACTGTGTAGGAATCATACAGCACATGGGGGAAAGGATCCATTTCCAATGGGTCACAGATACAAATATAACATAGAAATGTGAAAATCCCAAAGGAAAACATAGGTAAAAGTTTGTATGACAGTAAAGTGCATAAACAGAACTAAAAACCCGAACAATTTGATAATTATAACTACAAAATAATGACCATATTTTTGCAAGGCACAATCGATCCTAAGAGAAGTCCAAAGGCAAATGACAAATTAGAATATTTCGGTTTCACCTCATAGACAAATGACTCACAGCCCTCAAATTTCAAGAGATCCTACAAATCATCAGGACAAAACTAACAATTTTAACAAAAAGATATCAACACAGTTCACAGAAAAAGAAATAAAATGTCTTTTATAGATTTGACCAGATACTTGACTTACTCATTATCAGAGAAATGCAAATAATTAAACTATGGAGGATCCCTTTTC
>NW_022633356.1:0-6297 GCF_010015895.1 Lontra canadensis
CCAACACACGTTGTTTCCTGTCTTGCTAATTTTGGCCATTCTAACTGGTGTAAAGTGATATCTCAATGTGGTTTTAATTTGAATCTCCCTGATGGCTAGCGATGATGAACATTTTTTCATGTGTCTGATAGCCATTTGTATGTTTTCATTGGAGAAGTGTCTGTTCATGTCTTCTGCCCATTTTTTGATATGATTATCTGTTTTTATTTTGATTCTTTTAAGTATAAAAACCATGTTGGTTTGCAGGCCATACAAAACATACAGAAACAAGCAATGAGCTAGTTTTGGCTTAAGCAATACCTCAGTGCCCAGATAGCAACTGGCTAAAAAGAAAAGGATCTCCTAAAATTGTCCAGATTAATGGTTAATAGTAGCTTCATTGTATTTCACATCCAAGAGACATTTCCATTCTTTTTTTTTTTTTTAATTTACTTATTTGACAAACAGGTCACAAGTAGGCAGAGAGGCAGGCAAGAGAGAGAGGGGGAAGTAGGCTCCCTGCTGAGCAGAGAGCCCGATGCGGGGCTTGATCCCAGGACCCTGAGATCATGACCTGAGCCAAAGGCAGAAGTTTAACCCACTGAGCCATCCAGTCGCCCCGAGACATTTCCATTCTAACAATATCCTATGCCTATGAAATAAATTTCCTATGATGGAATTTCAGACATTAGAATCAAGTTAATAAGTAGGATCCCAAATGAAGTATTCAAGCCTTCCTGGGACTCTCACAAGACCTCACAACATCAGAAGACAAGGACAAAGCAAAACATAAACTTCTGTCTCCAAGTGCCACAGACTTTCCACACACTGTGGCATGCTAACACCAAGAGGCAAAATGAATAAACCCAAGGTTGCACAGGTAGAAGATGATAAGGTGGGAATTCCAGTCTAGGTGATCTTCTCCAAAACGTTCTCCAAAATACAGACATCAATGAATTAGTGCAGTTATGATTAGTACAATGCAATATGAGGGCTCATCTAAATACAACAGAAAAATATGAATAGGTTAATTTTTCCTCAATTCCTCATAGTTGACTAAAATCAGAATGCATATTTGGCCACCCTATACATGACAATTTTTTTGTGTTTTCATATTTATTCCATCTATGAGTTCACTTTTTCCCCCACATCTTCCTCATTGCATTTTTCACCTCTGCGTTTCTGAGTGTGTAGATGATGGGGTTCAGCATGGGGGTGACAACCGTGTAGAACACAGCGACTAGTTTGTCCTCAGTGAAGGTGGAGGGAGGTCTCATGTAGAGGAAGATGGCAGGTCCAAAGAACAAGATGACCACCATGATGTGAGAGGCACACGTGGAGAGAGCTTTGCGCCTCCCCTCTGCAGAATGATTCCTCAAGTTGAACAGGATGACAATATAGGAGGACACCAGGAGGAGGAAGGAGAAGATAGAAAATAATCCACTGTTGGCCAATACAATAACCCCCTCCACAGAAGTATCAGTGCAGGCAAGCTTGAATAAGGGATGGAGGTCACAGAAGTAGTGGTCAATCACATTGGGACCACAGAAAGATAATTGGAGAGTGATAATAATCTGAACCATGGAGTGAAAAAAGCCACCGAGCCAGGAGCCAGCCACCAGAAGGCGACACATAGATCGATTCATGATGGTTGTATAGTGAAGGGGTTTGCAGATGGCCACATAGCGGTCATACGCCATTACCGTGAGCAGGAAGATCTCAGTAACCCCAAAGAAGTGGAAGAAGAATATCTGAGCCACACAACCTTTCAGGGAAATGGTTTTAATCTTGGCAAGTAAGTCTGTGATGAATTTAGGGACAACAGTAGAGGAGTAAGTGATCTCCACCAGGGATAGGTAGCTAAGGAAGAAGTACATGGGGGAATGCAGACTCTTACTGACATTGACTGTCAGGACAATGAGACCATTGCCCACCACTGTGGCCAGGTACACAAGAAGAAACACCACAAAACATACTCTCTGCACCTCTGGATCCTGGAAAAGACCGAGGATAATTAACTCAGTCACGTTATTTGTATTCGCCATGGAATCCAATTAGGTGTTCTGGACACAAGATCATGTGAGACCTGCAATAAAACAAACATTGATTATAACTGATTCTCCTCATTTATAACACATTACACACTGTAACCCACTTTACAATATACTAATCACCAATTCATTCATTTGGCCCATATGTACGCTAATCCTGAATACTCATTCAGGATTAAATATTAGCAATCTAACGAGTTTGTATATTAAAAAAGTAAGGCTCAGGGAGATGGCTATGCACCAGGATCACATATCTGGTGAATTCTGGGCCTCAGAACCAGGCTTTTTGACTTCAGCCAGGATTCTTTCTAATTCACCAGATGATTTGAATTTGAGGAGCCATTCCGGTTTCTAACCTACACTTTTACCTTCTTCACTGCAATTCTCTTCTATTGGGGAATTGTCATGACACACATGTACTCCTAACTTCCTTGTTTCCTTCGTCTCTGCCTCAGGAAACATCTCCCCACTGATAATTCTTCCCTTTCCAAAAGGTCCTGAGTATGGTTTTCTTCACTTAGTTATACCAATCTTCAACCCAGGTCAGATTCTTTCACCAGACTTCAGCATCAATGACCATGTCTGAATGACAAGTGCTCATATCCTCTGGAGAGAATTCAACTTATTAGTTTGTCTCCATCATTCACTACTACTTTCCCATCTCTTGCCCCACTAACCAAACTACTGGAGATCCTGAACTCGGAGCTTGTCCTCTGAGAGCATTGATATGGCCAGACAGCCTGCCTGCTCTGGTTCCAGGTTGGTAGTCAGCAGCCAAGTATATTGTAACAAGAGTTATCCCCAGGAACAGATCATTACTCTTCTACATCTACACACACTTCAGATGATACAGAAGATGCACAGAACACAACACACACTCATGCTAACAATGTCCTATGATGCAAAACAGTATTCTCTAGATTAAAGTGTCATCTTCAGAAATTTTTTCTACCACGTATGAGCCATGAGAAATAAGAAAGAAATAACATGAACATCTTGATTCTCTGCTACAAAATCTATCCTCATTGCATTTCCCTTTATCTCTGAAATTTTCAAGAAATGCTCTTTTGAAAAAGTAAAAGTGTACCTGAGCAGCAAGGAACTGAATCAACAGACAAAATGAATGTCTCTCTCTCTCCTTCTCTCTATCTCCTTCTCTCTCTCTCTCTCCTTCTCTCTCTCAGATAAATAAAATCTATTTTAAAAACTGGGGGAGGGGAGCACATGGGTGCCTCAGTCAGTTAAGTGTCTGCCTTTAGCTCAGGCATGATCCCTGGGTCCTAAGATGAAGCCCCACATCAGGCTCCTTGCGCAGTGGGGAGTCTGCTTCTCTCTCTCCTCTGCCCCTCTGCTCCGCTCATGTTCTCTCTCTCTCTCTAAATAAATAAAATCTTTAAATTTTAAAAAAAGGAGAAAAAAACGTGGGATAAACAGATGGAAAGAAAACAGTATATGTCAGACATCATCAGGTGAGGGCACAGGCTGAAGCATGAAATATCCTGAGAGCAGATACAGGAGTTCTCATCCAAATTAAAAAAAAAAAAAAGTAACTATATGAGGAGATAAATATGTTAATTAGCTTAACTGTAGTAATCATTTCATTATGTTTATCAGGAAGTCAATTTGTAAATAGTAAATAGGTATAATTTTTATCAAAGAAAAAATGTTTAAGATTAAATAAAGTCATTGACCTGAAAACATTGAGAAACTAGTAATTAGAGCAAGAAAACAGTAGAAAATAAGACCATGGCATTTCAGAGATGCAGAGAATATCCTGGATGCTTAACTTTCAATCTCTGATTCAGTCCTTTCTATACTTCGATACTAGAGACTGCTCCTTATTCCTCGAATAAATTCTCCTCTTTCTTAAACTAGTTTGATGGGTTTCTGTTTCTTGAAAGCAAAACCTCCTAAGATATGAACCTAGGGGGAAAAAATTTTTAAAACTGAAAACCATAGCAATAGTAAGAAAGCTCAAAATACAATTACTAGAAAACACAACTGAAAAAATATTCCCTTTACAATTGTCATATAGTTATGCAGAGAACTATGCATAAAATTGCCATATTTTTGTTATTCAGAGAACTATGCATAAAACTGCTATGGGAACACAAAAAATTCATATATAAAAGAAAAAACATATCCACCAAAAGCAATTTTTATAAACTCATGTTTAAGCAATAAAAGCCCACATAAAGATTTTGACTCTCCCTAAATTGATCTACAAATTTATGCAACTTCAATCAAATCCAACAGAATTTTTCCTTGTAATTTATATAATTATTCTAAAGGTCATCTGTAGGGTAGGGGGAGATCAGCCATCTACCAAAGCAAAAAGAAACTGCCCATCCAAGAGCTAGTTTCCAGGAATGGAGGTAAAGCAAAGAAATTACACTGATAACCATGCTAGGCACAATCAGTAGTGCTAAATTCACCAGTGCTGGGCTCTTGCCAATAGGAATAGTGCTGTGGGTACCAAGCACCCAGAATCATTGGGAATATCTAACACCATCTCAGCACCTAGAACATGAAATGAATGAATGGTTAGAAGACAAGATTGTGAGACTCCTCAAGAATCACTTTTCATCGCATCCTCACTCATGAGCCCAAGGAAAGCATCTGGAGACAGATTAAGGTTGCAGCTAATGACACTAAGCTATGGGGGGAAAAGGAGACCTAGAGGCAAGTGTGACTTGGAAGGCATTCTGATGACATCCTACCCTCCAGGCTGCCCAGGTTGTAGCTCTGATATCACCTTTGATCCATGCCTCCCCATCATGTCCACATCAGTTATCACCACACCTCATGAATTTCTCATTAAACAACCTGCCCCCGTGTGCCCCTTCTCTCCCTTCTTCCACCACCCCTTCTCACGTACCATCAGCAGATGTCTAAATTTCTAATGTCTCTTCATCTCCAGATGCTCCTGCCCAACCATCCCATGTACTGCAGCCAGAAAATTGTTTCCTAGACCCTTCTTTCCTTGGATCCTTCCCTACATGGGAATAGCCAGGGAGTGGGGAGGTGGGTCCTGACTCCTCAGACTCACATTTAAAGATTTTCACAGACTGAGCCACCTCAGCAATCACACTCTTACCCGCCAAGCTTTGACTCACCTGGGTTCACGTCCTCTCTCCATCCCACAGCCCAACCTGTTCTTTCCTACCACAAACCCTCACTTAGCCAGAAATGCTCTCTCCCTGTCCTTCCAAAACTACCCACTTTCCAACCCAGTGCCAGTCTTGCATGTTCAATGAAGCTTGCCTTTAATACTCCACCCATCTGAATCTTCTCTTCCCTAAGCATTGGAAAATAAGTTGGTGATTCTCCTTAAATGCCTATTACATCATACCTCTACCCTAAAATCTACCAACACCTCCCCATTACCCATAGCATAAATTCCAATATTCTTGGCATAAATACCAGGTCCTTCTTGAACTGGCCATTGCCTACCATAGTTGACATACAATATTAGTTTCATGTGTATAACACAGTGATTTATCACTTGTGCATATTATAAAGGGATCACCATGATAAATTTAGCTACCATCTGTCACCATACATACACTATTAACTATATTCCCTGTGCTACATAGTGTATCCCCATAATTTATTTATTTTTTTTATTTCTTTTCACATAACAGAATTCATTGATTATGCACTACACCCAGTGCTCCATGCCATACGTGCCCTCCATAATACCCACCACCTGGTTCTCCCAATCTCCCACCCCCCCGCCCATCAAAACCCTCAGATTGTTTTTCAGAGTCCATAGTCTCTCATGGTTCACCTCCCCTTCCAATTTCCCTCAACTCCCTTCTCCTCTCCATCTCCCCATGTCCTCCATGTTATTTGTTATGCTCCACAAATAAGTGAAACCATATGATAATTGACTCTCTCAGCTTGACTTATTTCACTCAGCATAATCTCTTCCAGTCCCATCCATGTTGCTACAAAACTTGGGTATTCATCCTTTCTGATGGAGGCATAATACTCCAGAGTGTATATGGACCACATCTTCCTTACCCATTCGTCAGTTGAAGGGCATCTTGGTTCTTTCCACAGTTTGGCGACCGTGGCCATTGCTGCTATGAACATCGGGGTACAGATGGCCCTTCTTTTCACTACATCTGTATCTTTGGGGTAAATACCCTGTAGTGCAATTGCAGGATCATAGGGAAGCTCTATTTTTAATTTCTTAAGGCATCTCCACACTGTTTTCCAAAGTGGCTGCACCAACTTGCATTCCCACCAACAGTGTAAGAGG
>NW_022633357.1:0-6297 GCF_010015895.1 Lontra canadensis
TAAAATTAGAGTAATTTCTATTTGAAAATATAAATTTGATATGGTGACAATTTTGTAGAATTTTGTACTTGAAAACCATGATGATTTCTGCATGATAAGAACTTTATTCTTTCTGTAGTTGTTAAAAATGTTGTAAAATATAGTAAGACCATTATTACAAAAAATCAAAAACTGTCTTAAAATATTACATTCATCTCAAAATTATGGTTTACATTTGTCTGTTCGAATTGTTCTATCACCTATCATTGAAAAAACTTATTCTGGAAATATGACCACCTTGACAGCCATGTTTTTCTTCCTCACTATTTTCAATGGTGAGTGTCTTCTTGATTTTTTAAAGCCCAATTTCTGCCTCCTTTACAATAGCAACGTAATACATCATTTTATTACTAAATAATGTGAATTCTGCATTATTCACTCACTTCCTTTTTTCTTACATTCTTTTCTTCCCTTATGAATTTTTGCTTGAATTACATGAATTTGTGTTGTACTATGAACTTTAAAAAGTAACTTAAAATGAATTTAGGTTTTTATTTAAATTCTAGCTAGTTAACATAAAGTGTAATATTAGTTGCAGGTATACAATATAGTGATTCAAGACCTCTGTAAGATACCCTGTGCTCATCATGACAAGTGCCCTCCTTAATCCTCGTAACCTATTTCACCCATTCCCACTCGTAACCATCCATTTTTTGCTCTTGTTAAGAGTCTGTCTCTTGGTGTTTCTCTCTCTCCTTTTCTTGAGCTCCCTTGATTTTTAAATTCTACACATGACTGAAATCATATGCTATTTGTCTTATTCTGACTGGCTTATTTCATTTAGCATTATTTATTCTAGCTCCATCCATGTCACTGCGAATGGCAAGTTTTTTTTTAATGGCTGAATAATATCCCACTGTATATTACTCAGCCATAAAAATAATGAAATTACACACACACACACACACACACACACACGCACGCACCACCCCTTCATCCATTCGTCAGTTGATAGATGGTTGGACTGTTTCTGTAATTTGGCTATTGTAGATAATGCTCCATGTATCCCTTTGAATTGGTATTTTTGGATTCTTTGGGTAAATACTTAGTAGTAAAATTGCTGAATTGTATGGTAGTTTTATTTTTAACTTTTTGACCAAACTCCATGCTGTTTTCCAGAATGGCTTCACCATTTCACTCCCACCAGCAATGCAAGATCGGTTCCCTTTCTCCACGTCCTTGCCAAAGCCTGTTATTTCATCTGTTCTTGAGGTTAGTCATTCTGACACATTTGAGTTGATAGCTGACTATAGTTTTGTATATCTCTAATCATCAGTGATGTTGAGTATCTTTTCATGTGCCTGTTGACCATTTGTATGTCTTTGGAAGAAGGGCTATTCATGTCTCCTGCCCATTTTGGAATTAGATTATTCATTTTGAGAGTTTGAGTTTAAGTTCTTTATACATTTTGGATACTAACCCTTTATCAAATTCGTCACTTGCAAATATCTTATCCTATTCTGTAATTTGCCTTTAGTGTGTTTTTTTCTTCACTGTGCAGAAGGATTTATTTTGACAACGTACTTGATAACAACAGGCAAAAGAATGAAAGTGGAACATTTTCTTATACCATACACCAAAATTAATTCAAAATGTGTTGAAGACCTAAATGTGAGACATAAAACCGTAGGAGAATATGGAAGTACTATAGGAGAACTCAGGAAGTAAACTCTGACATCAGCTATAGCAACTTCTTTCTAGATAGGTCTCCTGAAGCAAGGGAAACAAAAGTTAAAATAAAGCAATGGGATTTCACCAAAATAAGTTGTCTTCTGATTATTAACCAACTATCTTTTCTAAAGTATGGCCTGGTTCCCTCTTTTCAGATTGACAGGTCTTTTTATTGGTCAAGCAGATACACCCCAATGTCTTTTATGTTTGCTGTTATTTTTTGGTGATTATCATCACTTTTTTGATTTGCATAGTATATAATCAGAGCGTTTCTATTAATATGTATTTTGCAAGATATAAGAATTGTCCACACAGTGACCTCCTATAAGATGGCTCATTCTCATTTTTACTCTAATAGCAGGAATGAATGTTTATATGGAGTGGCCCCAAACTTATCAACTCTATTTTTTTCAGCACCTATTAGACTCAGTTGGGAAGCCTTATGGCCTGATTCTTTAGAAAATATAAACCTGTATTTCTCAGTATACATGTTACATGGTCTTTTCCTTTTTCTATTCCCAACAGTTTGCTCAAGCAAACTACAAGTTTTGGGGACACAGAGGTGACTAAAATACCCACAGTGGGTATTTTAGCACAAGTACTGATACACATTTTCACAGTAGTTTCACGTACAACTAATTTAAGACCTGATCTCCACGTGCCATTTTTAAAATAGTACCAGGCTAGTAAGGGATCATTAAAGAATGCAACTTGAGACCCAGTAATTATTTCAAGACAAATAATACTCAAAGTCATAGTTATATTATGCCATTAGAATATAGACATGGGAATATGAACCCTGTGAATACAGAAAAGTAACAAGTCCCCTGCTAGATGAGATCCATGGTGGATTTAACCTTTAACAGAGAAGTGAGAGGAAGAAGAAATCTCCCTAAATGCTGTTAAGAGGAAAGCAGCTGAAATTTAAACATGGTGAATGACTGTCTGTCCCTGGAGTTGAGGCATGAGAATAAGGGTCACTTGTTGTCAAGGGAAAGCAAGGGGCCTGGTAGAGTAAGGATGTATATAGAGGAACAGGATAAAGTTAACAGGTGGCTGAACCTTACACAAGACATCAGGCACTCTGTCCTTCAATCCCAGAGCAGTAACCTGGCAGATGAAACCATCGCATTTTTATGGGAAACAATTTTTATCAGTTTTTTTATACAAAGTCCCTCACATTGAGTGAAATATTAAGAAATGTGAAAACATATTACTATCATAAAAATGATATCGGACCCAGAAATATCCAGATTTGGGGATTATCAGAAATGGATTGAGGTAATTATGACTGACATGTTAAATAATTTGAGAAGTAAGTATCATGAGGGAATAAATAATGTTTTTCAATAAAGAGATGGAAATTTTCCAAAGCACTGAATAGAAATGTTACAATAAAAAAAATCACATTAGGCATCTTAATTTTGGGGGGCTTTCAAGAGAACTGTAAATAGCAGATAAAGATCAATGAATACATACATTTCAGACAAAATGTGGAAGAATTTATCTCCAGCAGACCTGCTAAATCAAGTCAGTTAAAAGAATTTCTTTAGGGGCGCCTGGGTGGCTCAGTGGGTTAAAGCCTCTGCCTTCACCTTGGGTCATGATCCCAGGGTCCTTGGATCGATCCCTGCATTGGGCTCTCTGCTTGGCAGGGAGCCTTCTTCCTCCTCCCTCTCTCTCTGCCTGACTCTCTCCCTACTTGTGATCTCTGTCAAATAAAATAAATACAATCTTTAAAAAAAAAGAATTTCTTTAGACTGAAGAGAAAAGATGCCATATAGAAAACTAATTCTGAAGAGATAACAATGCCTGGAAGAATACATATATGGTAAATACAACAATCTCAAAAAAACAAAACTAAACTAAAAAACCTCTTCATAATTCAGTAGTTGGCCTCATTAATATCCTTCCTCCCACCTTTAATTAGGCAAAGGAAGTCAGTTAATAAATAGCAGATTGGAAGAGTGGTCCTATTTTGACCTCATTGATATTGTATAACATCACACTGAATATTGGTAAAAATACATATTTCTCTCAAATGTACTGGAAATACTCAGTGATAAAAGCCATATGATGAGCCACAAAACAGGTCACATTTTGTTAGAAGAGAATTTGTAGAGAATTTGTTCTGTACTACAGTAGTATCCAATTCTAAGTCACTGAGTAGTATACATCTAGAAAATCTCCACATGCTTGAAGATTATATGCTCTATTTCTAATGGACCTTGGGTCTGAAAATAACAAAAAACCTCAAAAAATAATTGAGGAAACCACAGCTTATTAAAAGTTGTCTCACACTGTTGGTGGGAATGCAAGTTGGTGCAGCCTCTTTGGAGAACAGTGTGGAGATTCCTCAAGAAATTAAAAATAGAACTTCCCTATGACCCTGCTATTGCACTACTGGGTATTTACCCCAAAGATACAGATGTAGTGAAAAGAAGGGCCATCTGTACCCTCAATGTTTATAGCAGTAATGGCCACGGTTGTCAAACTGTGGAAAGAACCAAGATGCCCTTCAAAGGACAAATGGATAAGGAAGATGTGGTCCATATACACTATGGAGTATTATGCCTCCATCAGAAAGGATGAATACCCAACTTTTGTAGCAACATGGATGGGACTGGAAGAGATTATGCTGAGTGAAATAAGTCAAGCAGAGAGAGTAAATTATCATATGGTTTCACTTATTTGTGGAGCATAACAAATAGCATGGAAGACATGGGGAGTTAGGAGAAGAGAGTTGGGGGAAATAGGAAGGGGAAGTGAACAATGAGAGACTATGGACTCTGAAAAACAATCTGAAGGGTTTGCAGAGGTTGGGGGGTGGGAGGTTGGGGAAACCAGGTGGTGGGTATTAGAGAGGGCATGGATTGCATGGAGCACTGGGTGTGGTACAAAAACAATGAATACTGTTATGCTGAAAATAAATTTTAAAAATGATTAAAATTTAAAAAAAAGTTGTCTCATAAGCTATTCAGTGCTTAGATTTATAGCATTAAATGCAATAAAGAAAAAAGAAAAAGGCGTCCAATCCCAGGATATAAACTTCCACATTGGAGGAGGGACACCAAGCTGGCTCAGTGGGTGGAGCCTGTGACTCCTGATGAGAGTTCAAACCCCATATTGGGTATTGAGATGACTTAACAAAAAATCTTAAAGAAGCTAGCTGAACAAAATAATCCCAGAGTCAAAGTTGTCAATATAAAAAAAAAAAACTTCTACGTATTTAATTTATTCCATTAAAATCAAAGGAGAAATATTATATGCTAACTGCAAAAGATGTGGCGAATGCACTTGAGAAAATGCAACATACATTCATGATAAAATTGCTCAGTAAGTTAAGAATACTAGTAAATTTTCTCAACCTCCTAAATCAAATCTCAAAAACAAAATTGAAGCCAAAATCTATGGCTGATACCCTAATTAATGCTGACATACAGACCACCTGACCCATGACGAGGAACAACACATGATTCAGTCTTACAGGGAAATTAAACAGTGTATCCAAGACTATAGAGCTAGTTCAGTAAGTCAATAGTCCTAAAGTCAAATTATACCTCAGAATAATATTTTAATAGCTAAGAAAATAAGAACCAGAATGGTATTTTGAAAATAAGATATTATAAAGACCCCAAATCAACCACAATAAACCACATAAGGAATAATCATTTAAGGCTCCCATTCTCATGTTTTCCATATATATAGATAAATACACACACACACACACACACACACACACACACACACACACATGTATCTCCAGCTCTTGTCAATATCAATATTATCTGGGGTTTTCCAAAATTAAAATGTAGCAGCTGATCTCCATTTTCAGTGTGATCTCTACTATCAGGAAACTATGGGACATAGGTGGGGTTTCTAAGTCATCTGTAATGCTTTCTCAGAACTTTCAGAGCCACTGCAGAGAGGTGATTTTATAGTCTTGGCTTCAAAGAGGACCATAAAAGTAGTTCTTGAATCATTTATTAAAGTATGGTGTACTCTTTAGGAATCGGTTAAAGAAATTAAATGATATATTTCAAGCTGTAATAGTTGGAGAAAATAAGGAAACAATTAACTCCTAATGAAATTAAGTTTGGGGATATTATATAGATTTATAGAGTATGGCTTTATATAAGACAATCAGATGGTTATTGGTAGCACATTAACTTGAAAGCTTTCTTTCATAGAGTAGTAGCACTGTCATCCTTTCATCACATAAAGCAAATATTTTCCTAAATCTGTTACATCTCTAACTTATCATAATTATTTGTTTCCATGCCTCCTTTCCTATTCTGTTGTCCACTTCCAAGGGAAATTCATAGGGTACTGTTCTCCTACTTGGCCTCAGAGCTGAACACAGATCCTAACTCAATATAGGAGTTCTAAATTTAATTAAGTTGGATTTTAAGGATAAAGCAGGCATTCCTAAATCATAGAGAGAGCAGAACAAGACTCATAGGATCAAAGGTAAAAACATGGACCAACTAGAAAAGACAACACACAAGGAGGATTTGGACATGATAGTGTTAAAAAAAAAAAACTCTGAAAAACATTGTAGTAGCCAATTACAGAAAACAAAAAACA
>NW_022633358.1:0-6293 GCF_010015895.1 Lontra canadensis
GACTCTGGAGCTGGCCAGGCTCCAGCTCGGAACTGGTGTGCCAAGGCCAGTTCTGGATCTGTCTCCAACTTGACCTTGTTCTGGCTCTGCGTCTGGTACCAGAAGCATCGCTGGAGCTGTCCCAGAAGCTGGTGGTAGAACAGCCTTTCTGGCTTTTGTGTTTGAGCTGAGACTAGTGTTTCCTGACTCCAGTTTTGGAACAAGAGCTCCTGCTGGAGCTTTTTCCCCCTGGGAAGCTTGTCCCAGAGATACCTGGCGCAAGGCTCCTTCTGCCATAGGCTGTAACATTGGAGCTCATGTTAGAGCTAGGGCTGTGGCGGGCTCGTCTTCTGAACCTGGCATTGTCTCTAACTCTGCTGTTAGTGCTGCCACTGCTTGTAGGACCAGACGAGTCCCACCGCACTTTCCTCCTATGTAGGGTGTGGGGCTGTGGTGACCCTCTTCCCAGGGATGTCCATGCTGCCAGGAAGTCCTGATTGGGCTTATTCACAAGGAACCTTTAAAAAGAGGTCTGTACTCAGAGAGGGGCCCCTGAGGACTCCCCACCCACAGGGCTCACGGGTATGCACCTGTACACGTTACCATCGTCAAAACCCAGCGTGATGAGGATGGTACTGTGTGGCCCCTGAGCTGGTGTAGGCCTGCAACAAGGGGCTGTGGTTGCAGACGCCCAAGACAGAGTGTTGGCAGGTGCGTGTGCAGTCAGGGACGAGGTGGCCACTGAAGAGGAGGATGAGCCATATTGGCTAAATGGTGCCAATGACAATTAGGGATGATGGGGGGACACTAAGAGCTGTGAAGACGGTCCAGTCAGTAGACTCTCTGAATGCTGCAGGGCTCTTCAGGCTGAGGTCCAGGTCTGAAACTTTTAGAAGCTCTGTTTACGAGCTGGGATTTCCTGGCCCCTTTTGTGCATGTGGAGTGGGGATCGCTGGCCCCGGGAAGGGCTGGGAGAAGGGATGGGGCAGCCCCCTTCTTTTCCCGGCCATCAGGGAACTCTGGGTCACAGTTCACGCTGATCTCCCAACACTTTGGGGTTGGGGAGCTGATGGAGCCAGCAAGGCCTTGCTAGCACCGGAAGGAGAAGAGGCGGCAGCTGAAGGGGAACCTGGTGCCTCAGATGGGCCGGAACTACCAGCAGCTGCTGGAGCACCTGCAGGCATGGCAGGCATGGCATGGGAGGAGCTGCAGGGCCAGGACAAGGCAAAAGCACAGGATCTAGAGAGCAAGATGCAGTGGACCAACCTGCTGTATAAGGTGGAGGGTTTATGCGTGCACAACGAGGAGCTCCTGCTGGAGGAAGCCCCGAAGCACAAGGAGACTCGGTGTGCCCAGCGGCAGCGCAGGTGGGAGAAGCGCACGGCCCATGTGGTGGAGAAGACGCAGCAGCGGCAGGACAGGCTGCGGCAGGACCTGTGCTAGAAGAGGGCAGCCTGGGCCGAGCTGCACCTGGACAAGGACTGCAGGAAGGGCCAGATCCTGTCCCAGGACCTGGAGTGGGCTGGCCTGTCATGATGGCTTGCAGCCTGGGGATTGCCCTCCCACCTCATGTGACGGCGGCAGGAACTCAGTCTGCACTCCTCAGCAGACAGGGACTCCGTGGCCTCACCCCACAAGCTGGTTGGGAGGGCTCAGCGCCCCCAGGTTAAGAAAGGATGAGTTATTGAGAATGGAGACCTAGATCCTTCAGAGCCTGGAAGGGGATGACCGCGACCAGGTTCCAGTGTTCTCTTGGGAGGCCTCAAAGCTTCCCGGAGATCTGTAGCATGAGGGAGGAGTGGAGGGTGCGAGGATTGGGGGCACTTCCCTGTCTCCTTCTTCCTCGCGTGTTGAAATGTGCTGGGGAAGTTTGGCCTTTAGGACTGTCCATGTCCATCCAAAACTCCCCTGGAAAGGTGGAAACTCAGAACTGCTCTATCCCAAGTCTAGGGTGGCATTGGCCTCGTGACTGGCAGAGGGTGGAACCAATGTGGGTTGTGACTGGGAGGGCGTTATCCTGAGTTTCTTTGTAAGAGGAGCAAAAGTTAGAGCTTAAGGTAAACACCCACAAAGAAAGTGTTAAGAATATCATGCCCGTTGGGGGCTGCCTGGGTGGCTCAGTCAGGCAAGCGTACTTCATTCTTGGTCTTGGCTCAGGTCCTGATATCAGGGTTCTCAGATCAAGGCCCACATCAGGCTCCCCCATCAACGTGGAGTCTGCTTGAAATTATCTTGTGCTCTCCCTCTGTTCTTCCTGCTCATGCTGTTTCTCTAAAATAAATCTCAGTGGGGAAGGAAACATGGTGGCTGGAAGACAAGCATAGAGTGCACTATGCTGGGAGGAATGGGGAGAAGGGGCGGGCTCGAGGGTGTCCGTCCAGGAGAAGCCTGAGGAAAGGAAGGCTAGAAGCTAGGACTCGGAGAGACGATGCACACTGCCCATAGAGGGGGTGGAATTCCATGCACCCCTGTGGGGGAGCAGAACCACTGAAGACACACAAGACCTGGGGGGATCATGGCTCATGAATAATTCTTCAGCAAAGCCGATCATAACTGTTTGGATGAGCTCCAGTTAAATCGACTGTAATGGAAAGGCTGGCATGGCCATACTGGCCAGAGTGGTCTTGAGGATAAACAGCACTGCAGAGGATAAGGTAGGTCACAGCAGGATGGAGGGACTCTGATGCCTCCATCATGGGTTCTGATGCCTCCAGTCATGGAGCTGTGAGTCTCCCAGGGGAAATCTGCCCACAGACAAAAGCAGAGGATATCTGGTGCCTCTCTTAGGCAGAGAAACACCAGGAAGAACTCCAGTGGATCCAGAAGATCTAGATGAGAGATGGTGAGCTTGATCTAAGGACTGTGTTTGGAAACAAGGGGCCAGTGCTCCACCCACAGCTGGGACAGCAATGAGAACTGACTGCCTGGTCCACAAAACAAGGTTTTTGTCTCAAGGAATCGGCATCCTACCAGGTGTGTTGTCTGGCTGCAGCGGGGTTTAGTTGTTAGAGTCAAGAGGTGATTGCCAAAGTTTCACATTTAGAAGTTTGAAAATGTACTTCTGAGTTACCTGTGGGTCACAGAACTTAACCCCAAATGTCAACCCTGAAAATGCCCCCATTCACCTTCTTGACCTCCCCAGGCCTGGTCAGTCACGCCGCTCCCTGGCCCAGAGCTTCGGGGCTGCTGGTGTGTGGGGCAGGGCACCATGTGATGTGTTCTGGGCCAGGAGGCAACAGGAGCAACTCATTCAGGGGCATTAGTGCACGATGGCATGTGGACAATAGAGAAGGAAAGGTGAGAAAAATCGCAGGGTGGCTCTCGGAGGCCTGAGAGACAATGCCAGGTGTTTTGTGCCTCAGGGGTGGTAGACCTGAGTGTAGCATTGTGGGAGAAATCATTCAAGGATCAAATATCAGAGACATTTCGAGAACCAAATGGTGGCATTCCCCAGTTTCAAAGGTATCCCACTCTCCTGGGCCAGAGGGAAGTGGATGAAGATTGCCCTATTCAGAACCCCTCCTGTGTAGGAACTGGGGTTCCAACAGTCCCAAACGTTGTGGTAGGATGAAAAGTAGTATGGGGAGAGCTCACTAAGATGGAGTCAGGAGGTCAGAAAGAAGAGCTCTTGTGCATGTGCTGCCCAGGATCTGTTACAGGGAGAACCATCATCGCAAACCCCAGAAGACATATCCTCAAGAGGGAATAATGACTACAGACCCAACAGGGAAAGATGAACACTGCATCTCTGATGAGAAATTCACTACCCCAACAACTTAGCCAGTGAGGAACCACCCTCACCCTGAAGTCCTGCTCCTGCCCAGGAGACTTTGGTTCAGCACAACCCCTTCTCGAGTCCTCATAAAATAACACTCCTTTCTTTGCTGGACTTCACAGTGGGTTTGTTATAGCTTGCACATCCCGAATTGTAGTTCTCTGCTATTCCCCAATAAACCCATTTTTTGGGCAAAGTACTGGTGGTTTTAAAGTCAGCAGTAGTCTCTCATTGGCACTGGCTTGTTGGGTGAGACTGGGTAGAAATAAGACAGCCTTCCCTCCTCTTTGGGGTACCAGTAGTTGAACTAATGCATGTTTAGAAAATCCAGTGAGGGGCTGTGACCAATCAGCTAGCCCAAGTGAGGCTTCTGTTCCCAGACCTGGGGGTGGGGACCAGAGGGATCTCCAGACCCCGGTGCGTCATCTTATCCAGTTCACCACACTAGTCTGGCAGAAAGTCTTGGCAACCGTGTATACCTGGCTTGTGGAAATAAAACTTCTCTGCATGTTCTTTGCTGTTGGGTCGTGATACCTGCGTTGGCCCTGAGAGCTCAGTTATGGTCTCATACCAGCGTTCCAGCTTCAGAGAAGAGCCACCATGCTGCTTTTCCAAGGTGCCTGAGCTCTGAATGAGGCAAAGGTGTGTCTTCCTGATCCTCCCCTGACCATCTGTTGGGTGGGTGAGGAGGTGACATAATAAGGCTCCTCCACATGTACCTCTCCATTGGGATTTCTTACATTTCTGTCATTCCAGGGGATGTCTGGGGGCTTCACTTACCTTAGTGTAGACCTCAGTGGACTCCAGGTTTTGTGTGGACAGCAGAGGGGATCACTGAATGTATCCTAGTTCCCTAGCTAGCCCGTTGAACCTTGATTGCACATGCAAGCCAATCTGAGAATGCATTCCTCCTTCTGGCCAAGCACTTCCAGGATCAGTTGCCACACATTCCCTTGATTTTTTTTTTTTTAATATAAAGCAGCAAATGTTTCTCTTCACTTAGTACGTTGGACCTTCCTATTTTGAACTTGTCATTGGGTACTTGGGGGCTGCTGGGGTCCGACTCTGCTTGTAGGTCTAGAGATAAGAAGGCGAAATGGCTGTAGGGATGAGGAAGGTGTCTCCCCGCAGTTTTGCTGAGAACCTGAAACTGTCTTTTAAACTGATAAAGTTCATCAGTTAAGAAAACAGGCAGACTACACGTGGGATCTGAAAGCTTTTGTCTGCAAGCGCCATGCGTTCTCACATTTCAATGGCCCAAACTAGTCCCACGGCTGCACCCAACTTCCAGTGGGCACAGAAATGCAACCTACTCAGGGCCCGGATGAAGGGCCAGGATGTTTTGAAGAGGCTGATACTTCCTGAGCAGAGGCTGGCTGCCAGCACTCCTGGCGCAAATTTCTGCATCAATCTCAGCTCTCAACTGCAAGCTGCAGATGACAAGTCTGTTGATCTAAGCAGTAAGGGGATTAAGAGATTAAGACATGTCCAACCTGAAGAAGTCAGCATGAAGCTGGTATTTCTTCTTTCAGAAGGCACCAAAGCCAACTAGGAAAATAAAAACAGAAAACAAGTCTATCTTAGTTGTAAGTAGGAGGTATTGGTGTCCCAACCCACACAACAGGTGATGGTGCAGAAGCCAGTAGGAATTGAATGGGAGCAAAATGCAGTGAGGAGGGGACGTCCTTGGTTGTAGCTCTCTGGGAGGATTGATAAGTCCCCTTCTCGGGGATGCAAATAGAAAGCCTGTGCCAGCTCTGAGAATGTGAGGGGCAGTCTGGCAGCTGGAACCCACGTGGGAGTTTGGTTCTGGGAAGCAGAGTGTGGCAAGGGGACAAAGACTCAACCACCTGGCCGGAACAACTGTGTGGGGCCTGGGGTGACAGAGACATTGCTCTGAGATTGTTCCTACACCTTCCTCTTCTCTCCAACTCGGGGGTGTAAAAGCTGAAGAGTACCCACCCAGCTCTCAGCTATAGGGAAAATCCTGTTGCTCTGAAAGATAATTACGTTTCATCCTGCTTCAGTGACACGTGCAAATACTGTGCCAGGAAGAACCTTACTCTGTAATGAGTTTCCAAATGGGATTTGCATGAGATCTGTGTGAGAATATCACCCAATACAAAGAAGGAGAGAGCCAGTAACAGGTGCATGTGAAGAACCCACACCAAATGCTTTTTGGCAGTGAGTTTTCTCAAATATTTCTTCAGGAATAAAGAAAACAAAAACAAAAGCCAATCACCTCTATAAAGGAAGCCCAAAGTAGAAAAACAACCTTACAGAGGCAATAGTGAGTCAACAGAAGGATTGAGAAATACCAGGCAAGGGGCTCCTGGCTGTCTCAGTCAGTCAGTGGAGCATGTGACTGCTGATCTCAGGGTTGTGAGTTTGAGCCCCACACCAGGCGTAGAAGTCACTTAAAAATAAAATAATTCTATAATATGTCAGACAACTCAGAATGGGAGAAAAATAAGTCATCACAAAAGTAAAACTGAAGCAGCATAAGAAAGAATAAACACTCCTTAAATTTTACACATGA
>NW_022633359.1:0-6288 GCF_010015895.1 Lontra canadensis
GACTCAGAAGAGGGCCCTCACCCAACCATGCCAGTGCCCTGACCTTGGACTTCTAGCCTCCAGAAATGGGAGAAATGAATTTCTGTTGTTTTAAAGTCACCCAGTCTCTAGTCACTTGTCACAGCTGACTGAGTTGGACTGCTCATAAACCAGAACACACACGGATACTACTGCATTATATGGACACACCAGAGATTCATCTGGCTCCTCTGAATGGCTATTATTTTTTCCCAACTTTTTGTTCCTGTAACAAGGAATGCTGAAATCAATATTCTTAGTACATCCATATATGCCCGAATGCTCTCCACACCCATTTACTGTCTACTGACTTTCCTTGTGGTTTATGCAAAGGTAAACTGTATTTACTCGGGTGGTCAAGTTGATCAATTATATTTCCTTGGATTCTGGACTTATTTTTATGCTTCCTAAGACCTTGTCCACTCCAATGTCATACACTGAAATGGATCCATCCACGTTTTTGCCCAATACTTTCATGGTTTCAGCTTCACTGGCAGGCCCACCAGGCCCCCGTGGAATCTTCTCTGTCCACCCTGGAGATTGAGGAGCACTGCTGTCACTCTGGGAAGCTGGTGTAGGGCATGGGGGCTGCTGGCATCTCCAGGAAACTTTGACATTTTCTGCTGGCACAGGAGTCGCCAAGAGTGGCCCCCTTTTCTTTCTCTGTCGTGGGCAGGCAAAGGCTGTTTCAGTAAAACTCTTGGATAAAAAAGTCAAAGCCCTCCTTCTGTGTTTGGAGTTGCATGGTGCCAGACCTGCCGATCCCGCTGGCCCTGTACTCCAAGCCAGGCTATCCTGGTCCACGACGAGCGCCCTATGCCCTCCTTGCACTGAGAAGCGGGATCCCAGCCAGAGCAGACGTGATCCGACCTGCGGTCTGCTGCCTGTGCCCCCTGGCACGCCTGTGACCCCTGAGCAGCGCCCACACTTTTGCGCCTGTTGTCTGGCGCCACCTGGTGTCGCCATCATGATGTTCCTCTGGAGTAAGTCATGGGATTTGGCTGCAGTCCACAAAGCAGCATTCCAGAAGGCCCACAGCACTCCCAGGATCTCCTTTAGGGGCCGCGGTGTCTGCAGGTCTCCAATCCGCTGAGGGTTATACCAGTAGGTTTGCTGGGGAAGAGGCGGGCCTCGCATTTCCCGGGAGGGTTGTGGGGCAACGCAGAGGGGTCAACCAGCACGTGCCAATGCCCGACCGCCAGCAGGAAACGACTGGATGGCCATGGGGTAATGGGGAGAGGGCCTCCTGGGACCCAGAGATAGGGACTTGGCAGTGTGCAAAGGGCGCCATTGGTTCTCCGTGGTTCCCTGTGGATTGCTACCGTTGCCCATACCTGCAAAGGATCTCGCCAGGTCTCAACGAGGGCAGGGACAGATTTAGGAAGCAATGAGAAACACCGAGAAAGGCGATAGGATGTGGCAACTCGCACAGTCCCCTTCCCAGGGAGATGCCAGCAATGGGACGACGAGCAAGGGGGAGGCCGGCCAAGTGTTGGGGCACCCAGTGAGCGTGAGGAAAGAGCCGGTTGGTAGCGGTCTTGACGCCTTCTGGGGTCCAGGTTGACCAGCAGGACCTCAGGATTGCTTTTGGATCAATTTGAGGTTTCAGATATGAGAGCCCCCCTCCCCCACCCATTGACTGGAAAATCGGACTTAAAAACTGGCACCAAGATGCCGTGGGAATAAATGGACTTGGTCGCTGGCGCCAAAATGAGGGCTGGAACACTTTTGTGTCACAGAGGGTAGACCAGATGGACAGACTGGAACCCCAAATGAACAGGTTAATCTGTGGTGTTTGTCAGATGGAATAGGAATAGGTGTCCTGAGATTCACAGCAATGATACTTTTTATAGAAACATAAAGTATTATAAGGACACCAGTGCTAAAATTTTTTTACATACATATGAATTATAAAGTTAACTATAAATTTGAGCTACTATAAATAGTGAATAATTATATTTTTGTCATTGCTTTAACCATTATTGTAATAATATGGATAATTTTATTATTTAGTTTTTCTTTTTAAATTTAAATTCAATTATTTAACATATAATGTATTATTAGTTTCAGAGGTGAGATTCAGTGATTCATCGATCTTATATAATACCCAGTGTTCATTGCATCACATGCCTCCTTAATGCCCATCACCCAGTTACCCCATCCTATCCCTCTCCCCTCCAGCAACTCTGTTTGCTTCCTCTGATTAAGTCTCTTAAGGGTTGTCTCCCTCTGATTTCATCTTGTTTCCTTCTCTTCCCCTATGCTCCTCTGTTTTGTTTCTTAAATTCCACATATCAGAGAGATCATATGGTAATTGTCTTTCACTGATTGACTTATTTTGCTTAGCAAAATCCCTCTAGTTCCATCCACATCATTGCAAATGGCAAGATTTCATTTTTTTTTAAATATCTGAGCAATAGTCCATTGTGTGTGTGTGTGTGTGTGTGTGTGTATCCCATATCTTTATCCATTGAACTGTCATTGGACATCTGGTCTCTTTCCATAGTTTGGCTATTGTGGACATTGCTGCTATAAACATTATAAACATTGGGGTTCAGGTGCCCCTTCAGATCACTACATTTGTATCTTTGGGGTAAACACCCAGTAGTGCAAGTGCTGGGCGGTAGGGTAGCTCTATTTCCAACTTTTTGAGGAACCTCCATATGGTTTTCCAGAGTAGCTGCTCCAGCTTGCATTCCCACCAACAGTGGAGGAGGATTCCCCTTTCTCCCCATCCTCTCCAACATCTGTCCTTTCCTGACTGGTTAATTGTAGCCCTTCTTACTGGTGTGAGGTGGTCAGCTCATTGTGGTTTTGATTTGTATTTCCTTGATCCTGAGTGATATATAGCTTTTTTTTTTCATATGTCTGTTGGCCATCTGGTTGTCATATTTGGTGAAATGATTGTTGGTGTCTTCTGCCCATTTTTTGATTGGATTATTTGTTCTTTAGGTGTTGAGTTTGATATGTTCTTTATAAATTTTGGATACTAGCCCTTTATCTGATTTTCCATTTGCACACATTTCCTCCCATTCTGTGCCATTGTCTTTTGGTTTTGTCAGCGGTTTCCTTTGTTGTGCAAAAGCTTTTTTATCTGGATGAAGTCCCAATAGTTCAGGTTTGCCTTTCCTTCCCTCCCTTGGAAGACCTGTCTAACAAGATGTTGCTGCAGCCGAGATCACCAAGGTTGATGCCTGTGTTCTGCTCCAGGATTTGGATGGATTCCTGTCTCCCATTTAGGGCTTTCACCCATTTTGAGTCTATTTTCATGTCTGCTGAAAGGAAATGGTCCAGTTTCATTCTTCTGCATGTGGCTCTCCAATTTTTCCAACACCATTTGTTGGAGAGACAGTCTTTCTTTCCATTGGGTAATCTTTGCTGCTGTGTTGAAGATTAGTTGACCTATTTATTCTTTTTTTAATATTTTATTTATGTATTAGAGAGAGAGAACATGGAGTGGTGGGAGGGAGAAGCAGACTTCCTGCTGAGCATGGAGCCCAACTCGGGGCACAATCCCAGGACCCTGGGATCATGACCTGAGCAGAAGGCAGATTCTTAACAGACCAGGCCACCCAGGTGCCCCACTGTTATATTTTTTTAATAGTTCCTCTATCCACAGAGGGTGCCCAGTGGACTGAGGACCACAAAGGAAGGATGGGTTTTTGTCCACGGATATTTCTGAATTGTACTTGTGAGACCGGCAGCGCTCACACTGGCTGAGAGGAGCCCAGGCAAGGTGCCCCTAGTGAAATTGTCAACTCCACTCTGGAGCCCAGAACTGGCCAAGCCTGGCCCTGGAGGTGCCTGGGAGAGCCCATCCTTCACCTGATGGATATCCCTGGCCCAGAGTCCTGTGGACAAATTTTCCAAGGTTCTGTCTGTGGCTGGGGTTGTATCTTTATGGCTGGTGTGGGCAGGCAAGCTCATCAAGACACATGAGCAGTTAATGAATGAATATACAGATGATTCTGGGCTTTGTTATCTTGTGAAATTCATGTCATCTTGCATTTAGCTGGTATAAACTATACTTCTTTGGCTGGCTTGAAAATTTTGTATCTATTACCTGAAAATTGCTTTTCTTTTTTTCAAACACTTAAGACTTTTAGGAAAATATACCTATGTTATGTTGTATCTTGATTTTATACAGCAATCTTCCTTTAAAAATATTTGAAAATGATAGAATAGTAATTAGTGATGTCTGCACTGTGCCTAAATTTCATCTAATTTCTCTCAAAAACTAATACAATGTCTTTGCTCTTAAGAGTGGGATGAGGCTTCAGATGTCATCAAAGAAACATACATGTTGTTTTTAAGTTTTTTAGGTTAATTTTACTATGGCAGGTTACTCCTTTCTGTTAAAGACATTAACTGAAGTTTTTGGTGCTTATTTTTTCCCCCAATGTATAAGGCCAGTATACAAAAAACAAACAAACACCCCCCAACACACACACACACACACACACACACACACACACACACAATAAAATAAAATCCTTAGATCTTGGAACTGATAGAGATCTTAGGGAAAGTTCCAGTGACACAACACTCTGCCCACAGACTCAGGCTGAGTTTTCATAAGGGATTGATTTCCCTGAGCCATGAATTCCATCCACTTTCACACAGAGTATAGAGGAGACAGTTAGAACAGAAGGAGGAAGCAGGCTTGGAGGATAAACAGAGAATCCAGTGGTAAACAGAGAATCCATTCTCTCTCAGTTGTGTGTGCGTGATGTGAATGCCAATGATCATTCTTCTGATTTACAGAATATTCACTTGACTAGAAAGGAGAGTCTGAGATAACTAGAGGAATATTGGAGCTATTATAGACTTGATGCCAAAGTAAAATAGCAATGAGAAAAGATCACGATAGGTTCAAGGCCTTTGGGAAACAATTGTGTTCATTAGATTTCATCTTCTCACAGCCTCACACCTGTCTTTTCCTTCTAATGAATTCATCACCTGAGAGAAGCTGTCTTGGAGGACATGCGAGTCATCCAGCAAGTAAGGATGAGGATGTAGCGTTTTCCACATGCAAGTGGTTCAGATTCCAAGTAGCTTTTGGTCTCTTGTACTAAGTGAGCAGATGGCTTGTTTTGATGACGTGCAAAAGTAAAAAGGTGGGGTTATGGATATTGGGGAGGGTATGTGCTATGGTGAGTGCTGTGAAGTGTGTAAACCTGGCGATTCACAGACTTGCACCCCTGGGAATAAAAATACATTATATGTTGAGGGGAGGAGTCAAGATGGCGGAGAAGTAGCAGGCTGAGACTACTTCAGGTAGCGGGAGATCAGCTAGATAGCTTACCTAAAGATTGCAAACACCTACAAATCCAACGGGAGATCGAAGACAAGAAGAACAGCAATTCTAGAAACAGAAAATCAACCACTTTCTGAAAGGTAGGACTGGCAGAGAAGTGAATCCAAAGCGACGGGAAGATAGACCGCGGGGGGAGGGGCCGGCTCCCGGCAAGCGGCGGAGCAACAGAGCACAAAATCAGGACTTTTAAAAGTCTGTTCCGCTGAGGGACATTGCTCCAGAGGCTTAACCGGGGTGAAGCCCACGCGGGGTCAGCGTGGCCTCAGGTCCCGCAGGGTCACAGAAGGATCGGGGGTGCCTGAGTGTTGCAGAGCTTACAGGTATTAGAACCGGGAAGCCGGCTACAGAGACAGAGCCGAGGAGTGAGCTCTAAGCTCGGGTTTACCTTGAACCGGTCGCAGGCTCGGTCAGCTCGGAGCGCGGCCGGAGGCCAGGGTGACAGGAGCAATTGGGCGCTGTTCTCTGAGGGCGCACTGAGGAGTGGGGCTCCGGACTCTTGGCTCCTCTGGGCCGGAGACTGGGAGGCCGCCATCTTCGTTCCCATCCTCCGGACTCTACAGAAAGCGCTCAGGGAACAAAAGCTCCCGAAAGCAAACCTGAGCGGATTACTCAGCCCGGGCCCTGGTAAGGGCGGTGCAACTCCGCCTGGGGCAAAGACACTTGAGAATCACTACAACAGGCCCCTCCCCCAGAAGATCAACAAGAAACCCAGCCAGGACCAAGTTCACCTACCAAGGAGTGCAGTTTCAACACCAAGGAGAGCAGCAGAATTCCAGAGGAGGAGAAAGCAAAGCACGGAACTCATGGCTTTCTCCCCATGATTCTTTAGCCTTGCAGTTAATTTAATTTTTTTTCTTTTTCAATTTTTTTTTCTCTTCTTCTGCTAAATTTTTTTAACTTTTACCCTTTTCTTTTTTAACGTTTTTTAACTAGTTTATCTAATATATATATAT
>NW_022633360.1:0-6285 GCF_010015895.1 Lontra canadensis
CAGAATCCCCTATGCCGGGGGCAGTTTGCTCCAGCAGGCTAATGAGGTCCCCGTGCACCCAGATCGCTGCTGGGTGCTGATGTGCAGAGGGAGTCTGCATCCCCCGCCCCCGGCACCTGCCTCTCTCCCACCTCCGCCCCTTCCTGAATACAGTGTCACAACTTGTACCAAGGAAAACCTATCTGGGGGCCCCATTGTGCAGAGCAAACTCAGAGCCTGGAAGGTCACCCCACCCAGAACATCCTTCTCCCTCCTGGGGACAGTGTGCTAGCTGTGTGTTGCGGCGCTGAGGGGGATGTGGCAGGAGGATGTGTGCAGCACCTAGTGTCGTCCCTCCCACAGGCTGCCGGGCGCTGGATGACAGTCGCCATTACAACGAGCCATCCCCTCTGTGGCTTCCAGGTGCAGGAGGGGCCACAGCCCCGGCACTGAGCTTTCCGGTGACCTTATCACTGAGGGTCTGTTGCTTGCTCTTCTTCCCAAAGGTAAGACGGTGAAGAAAGACAAACTTGTCTTGCATGCAGATGGGCCAAGGACCTTGCCCAGGGCCCCATGTGGGACCCCACATGCCCCACACCCAGGAAGTGGGACCGGCGTGCCAGCCCCTGCTCCACCAACGAGGAAGACACAGCACTTGAGGTTCCTGTGAGGCTGTTGGATGAAAGCTCCGCCCCTTCCACTCTCGACCCCTTGAATAACCCGCAGTTCCTGGGTTATTCAAGATTGTCTGCTGACCGCCAGCCAGACCGTGTTTAAACTGATCTGTCAGAAGGTTTCTGTCTCTAGTTAATCCTGTGTGACTGCTTCCCCCGCTTTGGTGGCTCCGACAGCGGCAGGGACACTTCCTCGGGGAGAGGAAAGGTTGGCTAGGAAACTCGCAGCGGGGCCTGAATTGCTCTGTCTGAGGATGGTGATGACCGTGACCTCGGCCCCTGGTATTCACGGAACACGTGCTCGTGTGAACCACTGGCTTTACGCAGAGAAGAACATGACCCCGGGGGAGAAGAGCCAAACCTCACGCCTTCTTCAAGCTTCAGCGAGCACGAGAGCAGCAACCTGTAAGAGACTCTTCTCTCCGGGAAACCAGGGTGGCTGGAGGGAAGGAGGGCAGGGATGCGGTAGCGGGGTGATGCACATGAAGGGGGTCACATGATGTGGTGAGCCCTGGGTGTGGTAGCAATGATGAATCACTGAACTCTAGCCGGAAACTAACACTGTGCTACGTGTTAACTAATTGGATGTGGGGGGAGAAAAGATACCCACGGAGCAGAAGCCAAGCAGGTTAGTTGGAAGTGAACAGACCTACCCATCTTCAGGGCATCTCTGCCGAACACATAAGTGGCTCTACTACAACTGCTGCCAAGGGAAGTGTCCCTCCGCGATCAATACTGTTGTCTGGGAGGGGATCGCATCCAGTGATGGTGTTCTTTCCTCATTCACTCCGAGTTCCAGGCAGGGCCCAGCAGGAGCGGGAAGAGCAGGAGAGAAGCAGGAGCCCATGCTGCCTGCCCTAGGAAGGTGACAGGCATCCCCAGGAAGGTAATGGACATCCCCAGGAAGATGACGGGCGTCCCCAGGAAGATGACAGGTGTCCCCAGAAAGGCAAAAGTCATCCCAGGAAGGTGACGGGCATCCCCAGGTAAGAGGGGCCAGCGGGCAGACAGGTTTTGGCGACGGTGTCGAGGTCCCCCTGACCTCCCCACTCAGGGGTCCTAGGGCTGGACGCGCTGAAGCCTGGGTCAGACGCTGCTGTTACTGAGGGGATTAAGGCGTTTGCTGCAATTTTGATTCCTCAAGAGGCAGCACCAGCTGTGTCCAGGTAGCATTCCGGCGATCAGGATGGAGTAGGCCCAGAAACCCTGCCTCGGGGCCCCCAGCAACCCTGCCTGCGTGCTTCCTGCACTGCGCTAGGAGCCTCAGCCGGGAGAATGGGACATTTCCCACAAAGGGCACCCGGAGGGGAACGGTCACCACAGCTGCCTGTGTGAGCCGGGTTCCTACGTGCAAAGACACCCGAAATGGCTTGGTAAACAGACCTTCGACAGTCAAATGAAAATACGTGCTCGGTGCACACCCATCACCCTGAGTTTGCTTTAAATGCCAGAGATCTTGAGGAAGAGAAAGCGCCCCACAGGCATTCACGTGTGACCTCCCCAGGGACTGATTTCCACGCCCTTACGCACCAAGCATTCTGACTGCAGCTCTGTCTGCATAAAACAGACAAAATGGGTCAATCCTGCGTGTTTTGTTTTGCTGTCCTCACACAGACTCCTGAACGTGTCATGGAGACCCCCTGAGATCTGACCGGAGGCTCTCAGCTCTGACTCGTTGGAAGTTCTGCCCCAGCAAAACATGAGACGGTTCTGCTGATTTCCCACCATGGAAACGGAGCAAGAACTGCCCAGCAAGCCTGTCAGGATCCGATCAGGTCGTAAATCCTTCACTTAATACTGAATAAAACGTGTGACTGAGCTCATTCATGTCCTGTGAAATCTCTGTTTACAAGGAGTGGGGCTCTGGGACGTGCCCTAATTTTAGGAGAGCATCCTCTCAGCGGCCCCGACTCACACAGAACAGACAGGATATCAGATCACCCCCAAGGCCATCGGAACAGGGGCACCTCCCTCTGTTGAGGGCAGACCTGTGGGGAGTCCAGGGCCCCAGAAGGGCAGGAGGCCAGGCCAGCCCACTGCTCCCCACGGGAGCTCAGCTGCACGCTCTCAAGGCAATGTCTCCTTTTTAAAAAATCCAATATGGTGGAGGATCGTGTCAGGAAATGCAGGGGGGAGCTGCTCAGGAGACAAAACCATGACAGCTTAATTAGCCCCCCATCTGTGACTGCTCAGGCAGCCAGATGCCTCTGGGGAAAAAGAAAGAAAATTCCATTTACGCTAAAACTCAAGTTCTCTTGAAGGACTCTGTATGGCTTAATTCCTAACCGTTCGTAAGCACGCCATGAGAGCCTCTGATGAAAAGAGTCGAGGACCAATTACCTGCTGTAGGAAACAGAGTATCATAATGAATGCAAAAATGGGGAGGGCTGAGCGTCACGTCACATGACAAGCAGCATGGTGTGGGGGGGATGCATTTAAAGGATGGCACGTGAACGTGTCAGAGCAAAGCCCACTCCCCCGATTTCCTCAGAGGAACACAGCAATGGGACAACAGTCAGGCTGCAAGGATGGCAGGAAAGAGAACAGGGGGCCCTGGGATCACCATCCCCCCATCAGCCCCTAGTCCAGGCAGGTCTCCCTTCACATTCACAGCAGCAGAGCAGCTGACCGCGGTGTCCCAGAGAGCCCCCAGCAGCCCTTGTCCCTGGCTATGGTATTCCTGAGTCACAGGTTAAAGGAGCAGTTCAGGACTCCCGTGTCAATTTCAATATGGCGCCTGTGACCCATCAGGGATCCCGGTGCCTCGGGAAGGATTGCGAACTGGACCCCAACACTCTGGCAGACGGGAAGGCCACCTTAGCTGGCGAATCCTGAGCCAGGGGCCCTGGGCAGAAAAAAAATGAAATTCCTAGAAGGGACAATTCAGATGAACATGTATGGATGGAAAACCAAAGTAAAGATAAAGTGTTTATGCCTTTTCTTAGGGAAGTGATCTGAATCACAGCCTTTCGTCTTAAGCAAATTCTCAGGTGTTGATCTCCGCTCAAGTCATGATCTGGAGGGCGTGAGATCGAGCCCCGTGTCGGACTTCATGCTTGGTGCAGAGTCTCCTAGTCCCTCTCCTTCTGCTCCTCGCCTCACTCTCCTTTTCTGTCTCTCTAAAATAAGTAAATAAAATCTGATAAAATAATAAAAATAAAGAAACTGTATGTACTGACTGCTGTCTTACTACCTTATACATCAGGTAGATGCAGCGATCAGCTACATACAAAATCCCTGGCAGGAGCCATGAGGGTTCAGATAGCTCTATTTTTCCATAAAAATATTGAAAGCTCAGAGACTGCTGGGCAAAATAGGGAGGTAAGACAGACACCTTCTTTACAACCTCCAGGTACCATAATATAGACCAAGGACATTTTAATCATATAATCAAGTTGTCTAACATGGCTTCCATCACCAGAGCTTGCACCAAATTTTCAAAAAAGCTACAACTACTATATAGGAAGAATCATCATCATTATTATTATAAAATCTTCCATATTTTATACAATCCACGTTTTACATCATAATATCCTAAACTGAAGTGAACTAATCTGTTCTCCAGCATTTATAAAAGTCAAAAGAAATTCCAGGAAAGAATCTGAGATGTTGGCTTTAATTTTTTTAAAGATTTTATTTATTTATTTATTTGAGAGAAAAAGAGAGACAGAGAGAACACAAGCAGAGTGAGGGGCAGAGGGAAAAGCAGGCTTTCCTCTGAGCAGGAAGCCTAGTGCAGGACTTAATCCAGGGACCCCGGGATCATGAGCCCAGCCAAAGGCAGACGCCCAACCGACTGAGCCACCCAGATGCCCCTGGGATGCTGGCTTTCAACAGAAAATATGCATAGATAATCCTTCAGAAGGATATTGACAAACCGTGCTGTCTCAATCCTGCCTTAGGAATGGGTATGAAATCAGATGGCAAAATGAAGGAATATTTAACGAAATATGTATTGTGTACAATCAGAGTAGCAACAGCCACAAGAAAGAACCTCATCAGTTGATTGCCACGCTCTTAAAAAATTAATTTAAATCTGCAAAGAGTGATCTGACTACAGTAAATGCATTTTGTACTTACCATTTCACAATGGCTGCTTATGATAGTCTAAGTTATTAATTTTTTAATTAAATATAATGGAAATAAATTCATCTTAAACACTGGGATTTTCCCTTCTGATGCTTATCAACTTCCCAGTGCCACCACACTGACAGGACCAGAATCATAGAGATATTCTGTATATGCAAATCCGAAACACAATACACAGGCCCCTTGGGATCCTTTAAACTAATTCAGGATGGTGCTTATTTGGTTTTTACAGTCTCTGGGCAACCACTGGGAAGTTTCGATGTTAAGCTGGGATTAGAGGAACCACCAGAGCAAAAATAGTAAATTTGATCATTTAATTATTAATTGAAAACCGGCCTCAGTGAGAGGCTATTTTCACCAGAGGACTGAAAGTCACCATGACTGATGCTTCCTAACTACCTGCAGGAGAAAATATCTGCCCAGAAATGGTTCTTCAGAGTAAAAGGCCACAAAGGTGGTCCTCATTGGCGTGATCTCTCCACCCCCCAAACTCACCAAAATCCTCCACTGTGTCCTTACGGGGCCCCGTCAGTCTATCTGATCATTTGTGGGGTTCCTGCACTTGACTTTTGAGGACATGAAAAATTCAAGCTATACTTAAACTGTGATCTTAGAAATACTAAATAAAGGGAGGCAAATGCTCCATTCCAACGCAATGATCTTCAGAATTTACATTTACTTGGGACACAGTCAATTTAAAATTTTACTTTCTGGATGAATCATTCACCAAAAAAGTTAACCTATCCCTTTCCAAGGTAGTGAAACATTTGCATTTTCAGTGCATGTGTTACTCAGTCTGCCGAACTACTGTTTGTGCAAACACGAAAGCAACTTCATCGACAGTCCAGGAGCAAGAATGAATGAGTGAACCCCCTACCCTGAGAAAGGAGGCCTTCAGCTCCCTTCTCACAGGTACGATGGGATCTATTTTCAACAGAAGGCTTTGCCCCGGCTTCTCCCAGGCCAGGTCCTGGGATGGGGCTGTTTCCCCATCACTACCCTGTGGCAGCTTCCCACCTCATCGGTGCCAGCCAGTGGCTTGCTGGGTGTTCCCAGTGCCCATGACATTCGCTCATTCATTTGATGTTGGGTTTTTTTTTTTTTAAGACTTTGATTATATATTTGAGAGAGAGAGAGAGAGAGATTGAGAGGAAAGAGCAGGAGCTGGGAGGAGAGGGAGAAGCAGGCTCCCCACCAAGCAGGGAGCCAGATGTGGGGCTCGATCCCAGAACCCCGACATCACTGAGCCACCCAGGAGCCCCATGTTTGTCATTTTAGTTACCCACAATAAGCACACTTGCTAGTCACCTGTGCGTGGGGTACTCTGAAACTAAAAAGGGATGACAATAATCCGGAGCCTCCAGTAATTCCCTTCTGATTCGGATCTCATTTATGACCATTTGCCGACCATCAGCAGGGAGGAAAACATCAGAACCAACAGAAAAGAAGAATGCTACAGACGCAGGAAGCTAGAAATGATACATCACTGAACCTGCTTCTTCATTTCCATCCAACTGCGATATAATTACTCTTCGAGGCATAA
>NW_022633361.1:0-6285 GCF_010015895.1 Lontra canadensis
GAGTATTATGCCTCCATCAGAAAGGATGAATACCCAACTTTTGTAGCGACATGAATGGGACTGGAAGAGATTATGCTGAGTGAAATAAGTCAAGCAGAGAGAGTCAATTATCACATGCTCTTCTGACTAAGCAAGCCAGATTCCCCTATTTGTTTGGTTTTTTAATCATCCTCTTTAGGAGATACACACTGAAGTTGCTTGAATATTTATGGGTAAAATTATATTTTATCTGGGAGTTGTTTAAAAATAATCCTCTTATGGTGACTAGAAATAGAGTGGCATGGTTACTGATAAAATAAAACATGTCATGGGCTAATAATTGTTGAAGCTCAGTGATGAGTACATGGATGGGAGTTCATCCATGATGATTAGAATCTTCTCTCTCCTTCCATATGTTTGGGTTTTCCATAATTAAAAAGGTTTTTAATGGTCCCAGTGGGAGGGGACACATTCTTCTGACACCAAAGACACCCCCAAGAGACATAATTGACTGAAAATTTTCCATTTTGATTACAATCCCCAGATTCCTAGCAGTTATACTGCCCCAAGATTGCAACAACAGAAAATTTTATTTAAGAGTAAGCTATGAGAATTCAGCGTGGAGTTCAACACACTTTGTCCCTCACCTTCAGTTCATAAGTCTGAGGAAAGAATGAAAGCCTCTTGTGCCTCCCAGGACCATCATCCTGGTCCAGAGATCCATGCCTGATTCTATCTCCTTGATCTGGAGGATACAGGTGCTGCCTCCACCCTTCACCTTCCTGGGAAGACTGGATTAACAAAACACATCCTGTAGATGACTCCATCTGAGGTCAAGTAGGAAGAACAAGACAGCACATTCTAGGGAAATGAAATAAGAGGGAGGAGAAACAGTTTCCCTAGCTGCACAGCCAGGGGTAAGGAGACTGGGAAAGGCTATACATTCAAAATGATTCAGTAAATTTGAAATGTCCAACTGACTAACCAAGCAGAATGTACTTCATCCTTTGCTTGTTCCAACTTTTCTTCAGCCCTCCCCCTTTTCACAGGAACTATCCTCCTAATTCTCTCCCCAGTGGCTTGGAGCTTCCTCTAACACCTCACCCAGTGCCTGGTCTCCCCCTGGTCACCCTACTGGCACTTGCACCACAGAGGGACTACACTCCTCAGACTCACACACCCAACAAGCATTCACTCAGTTGTCTCTGCCATGTCCATGAGTGATGGCAACCTTCTCATTCCACCTGTTTCTAAAGAGATAAAATGAGAACATTCAGAAAAGGTTATCATGGTTCCAGCACCTTGTAAGTGTTAATAAATATTAATTAATGTTGTATTACCTAAAACTATTCAATGGTTTCTAATTGTACTTGATATAAAATATATAAGCTTTAATATGCCCTAAAAAGCATCCCCCCAAAAATATTAATTACTATTTGTATCATTTTTCCAAGCACCTTCAAAAAGCCAGCCCCTGGTCTGTGTATGTCATGTTTTCATACAATTGTAAATAGGCTGTTTTTCCCACTGTGTATCTGCTTATTGCTGGAACTAGAGAAGGAAAAGATACATGTTTATTTTTTTAAATCTAGCCTTATCAGAATGACTTCTTGGTTGTAACAGCTTTCCAACTGATCTTATGTAACCAATTATATCATCTGAGAAATGTGATCAATTTACTTTTACCTAAGACATAAACCTATTGTTGTTTTCTTTGTACTGGTTTTTTTAATTTAAGTTCAAATATCATTGTTTTTTCTCTAGTTATATTGGTTTGAAATCTCAGAACAGTGCTGCATAGTGGCAATGGCAGGCATACTTGTCTTCTCTATGATCTTCGTGGGAATTCCTCAAATATTTTCATGTCAAGGTTGATATTAGCTGATGATCATGGAGCCATTTTTTTTTTAGATTTTATTTGTTTATTTGAGAGAGAGAGTGAAAGAGCGTGAGAGGGGAGAAGGTCAGAGGGAGAAGCAGGCTCTCGATCTGGAGCTGGGAACCCCATGCGGGACTCGATCCCAGGACTGCAGGATCGTGACCTGAGCCAAAGGCAGTCACCCAACCAACTGAGCCACCCAGGCGCCCCAATCAGGGAGCCATTTTATCATAGTTAAGAAATATCCTGTTTACAGTGTCCTCAGAACTGAGAGATTCATGCAGAATCTCTAACATCTTATATTTGGATGATGTTTTCCTGCTCATTTGCTCTACTATTACTAAATAAAGTACCAATATGAAATGCTGGTTGCTTTCCAGGGTTGGATGCTACCTAGTCATAGCATTTGGTTTTCTTGATCAACTGCTGGACGTATTTTTTTGCTATTGTCTTTTTTTTTTTTTTTTTTTGCGGAAGAATCTTTTTTTTATTATGTCACATTATTCACCATATGGTATATTGCTATTATCTTTGATCTTTTTCCTAATATGCTATTTAAAGAGATAAATCAGTGATTTTTGTTATATTCCTCCTATCATAGAGGGCTGTTGGTTTTTGCATCCTGATTGAAACGGCTTCAGAAAACTCACTGGGACATTTATTTTCACATGCTTCCAAATAATGTTTATTTATTGCAAATACTTTTTGTGAGATTTCAAAGTCAGTGATTTGGCATCATATTTTTCTGGGAAGTAAATTTGGTTGATGGCTCAATTTCTTCTTTGATGATCGGTCCATTATACATTTTATTTTCTTTTATTTAGTTATTTATTTATTTATGTTGAGAGAGAGAGAGAGAGCAGTTGGTGGGGTGGGGTGGAGGGGATGAGGAAGAGTGAGAATCTTAAGCAGTCTCCATGCTGAGCCCCAACACAGGGCTCAATCTCACGATCCTGAGATCATGACCCAAGCACCTGAAATCAAGTCAGGTGCTTAACCAACTGAGCCACCCAGGCAACACAGTCCATTATATATGTTGAATGGTCAAGCGAGTAACAAATATCATGATGTTATCATAGCTTATGGAAATTATTAGACCCAAACCCTTTTATTTTGTATTATTAAAATGATAATAAAATTATAATTTTATTATAAAGAAACTGTCCTTTTATTATATTTGGAAATAAAGTATGAATTAAAGATATCTGAGAAGGCTAAGTCTGGGTGATCAGGTGTCAGTATAGTTGAACAACTGGGATGAGCTTTGAGTGCAAAATTAGTTTTTACATGTAGGTTTTCCAGCTGGTGGTGTTAACATGGGGGAATTTGGTGGCATCTGGAAACCCAAAATTGACGGACAAGAAAGAAGAGACCATTAATCAAATAATTGTCTCCTCAATATCAGGTTCAAGGTAAAGGTGATTATGTGTCTGAGATGCCTGTTGGTCATTGATTTAATCTTGCTTCTTGTGCTCTTGGCAGACACTCCCTTTACATGGATCCAAGAAACCACTCAGGTATTCCAGTATTTCTCCTCCTGGGACTTTCTGAGAATCCAGGGATTCAGTCTGTTCTCTTTGGGCTGTTCCTGTCTTTGTACCTGGTCACTGTCTTTGAGAACCTCCTCATCATCATGGCGATAAGTTCAGACTCTCATCTCCACACACCCATGTACTTCTTCCTCTCCAACCTGTCCTTCTCTGACATCTGTTTCACCTCCACCACCATCCCCAAGATGCTGCTGAACATCCAGACTCAGAGAAAAGTCATTACCTATGCAGGCTGCATCACACAGATGTATTTTTTCACTGTTTTTGGACTTTTGGACAATTTACTCCTGACTGCAATGGCTTATGACCGCTTTGTGGCTGTATGTCATCCCCTGCACTACACAGTCATCATGAATCCCCAGCTCTGTGCCCAGTTACTCATCCTGACCTGGCTCATCAGTGTTCTGGGGGCCCTTCCTGAGAGTTTAACCATGTTGCAGCTCTCCTTCTGTGCAGTCATTGAAATCCCACACTATTTCTGTGAACTCCCTAAGGTCCTGCACCTCGCCTGCTCTGACACCTTCATCAATAATGTCATATTATATATTGTGACAGGTGTTATGGGTTTTTTTCCTCTCACTGGGATCCTTTTCTCTTATTCCCAAATTGTCTCTTCTGTACTGAAGATCTCAACAGTGGGAGGAAAGTATAAGGCATTTTCTACCTGTGGGTCTCACCTCTCTGTGGTCTCCTTGTTCTATGGAACCTGCCTGGGGGTCTATCTCAGTTCCATGTGGACACATGCCTCTCAGACAGGGGTGTTCATCTCAGTCCTATACACTGTGGTCACTCCCATGATGAACCCCTTCATCTACAGCCTGAGGAACAGAGACATGAAGAGGGCCCTGAGAAAACTTCTCTGTAGTGTGTTGTCCTCCCAATGACAACAATGACCCTGTGCCTGGGCAAGTGATTAAGGACAACAGAACAGAGTTCCTAATAGTGTGGACTCTGAAATTTCCCTGACTGTGTTCAAATGCTAGTGCCGCCTTTGATAAATAATGATCTCGAGAAAAATGCTCACCCTTCATGCACCTCCATTTCTCCATGGAACTATAACAAAGCATGCTTCATCAGGGTGATGAAAGTATTGAATGGAATAATATGTTAAGCTCCAGCATAGGGCATGCAAGTGGCAAGTCCTAAGTAAATATCAGATACTGTTACCAAAAAAAAAAAAAAGGAGCTAATTTTTATTTTTTATTATATTTATTTTCAGCATAGCAGTAGTCATTATTTTTGCACCACACCCAGTGCTCCATGCAATCCGTGCCCTCTCCAATACCCACCACCTTGTTCCCCCAACCTCCCACCCCCCGCCGCTTCAAACCCCTCAGATTGTTTTTCAGAGTCCATAGTCTCTCATGGTCCACCTCCCTTCCAATTTCCCTCAAATCCCTTCTCCTCTCCATCTCCCCTTGTCCTCCATGGAGCTATATTTTTTTTATGATGTTTCGGGGTTTTTTTCCATACAATTAAGCTAGTTTCTCTTCCCAAGTGCTGTCCTCCATTATGACTAAGTCATAAAGCTCAGTGACCCCAGGAAGAAAAAGACTTTGATGTAGGGCAAAATCTCTCAACTTTGGCATTATTGATATTTAGGGCTGGATCATTCCTTGCTGTGGGAGTTGTCCTGTGTGTTATAGGATGTTTAGCAGTATTTCAGGCCTCTAAACACTGGGTGCCAGTAGCATTGCCAGCCAAGTTACAACAATTAAAAATGCCTCCAGATATAACCAAATGCTCCATGGGGGCCAAATCACCCCCACTTGAGAACCACAGGGGAGTGTATTTCCTTTTATTTTGTCTCTTCAGTTTTTTATTTAAATTCTAGTTAGTTAACATACAGTGCCATATTGGTTCCAGGAGTAAAATTCAGGATTCATCACTTACATACAATACCCAGGACTCATCACGAGTACCCTCCTAATACCCATCACCCATCTAGCCCATTACTCACCCACATCCCTCCATCAACCCTGTTTTTTCTCTCTCTTTTTTTAAGATTTTATTTATTTAGAAAGAGAGAGCTTGTGAGCAAGGAGGAGGGGCAGAGGGAGAGAATCTCAAGCAGACTCCACACCAAGCACAGGCCCAGTGTGGTGCTTGATCTCATGATTCTGAGATCAAGGCCCAAGCAGAAACCAAAAGTAGGACACTCAACCGACTGAGCCACCCAGGTGCCCCTGTTCTCTGTCTTGTGTGTGTGTGTGTGTGTGTGTTATGTTAGTCACCATAAAATACATTAGTTTCCCTGTTCTCTATCTTTAAGAGTCTCTACAGTTTGTTTCCCTCTCTCTTTTTTCTCTTTTCCCCCCCATATGTTCATCTGTTTTGTTTTGTAACTTCCACATATGAGTGAAATCCCATGGTATTACTCTTTCACTGACTGATTTATTTTGCTTAGCACAATACACTCTAACTCCATCCATGTCATTGCAAATGGCAAGATTTCATTTTTTTGATAGCTGACTAATATTCCATTGGCTATGCCATATCTTCTTTTTTTTTTCAGCGTAACAGTATTCCTTATTTTTGCACCACACCCAGGGCTCCATGCAATCCGTGCCCTCTCTCATACCCACATCCTGGTTCCCCCAACCTCCCACCACCCCACCTCTTCAAACCCCTCAGATTGATTTTCAGTGTCCATAGTATCTCATGGTTCATCTCCCCTTCCAATTTCCCTCAACTCCCTTCTGCTCTCTAATTCCCCTTGTCCTCCATGTTATTTGTTATGCTCCACAAATAAGTGAAAACCATATGATAATTGACTCTCTCTGCTAGACTTATTTCACTCAGCATAATCTCTTCCAGTCCCATCCATGTTGCTACAAAAGTTGGGTATTCATCCTTTCTGATGGAGGCATAATACTC
>NW_022633362.1:0-6282 GCF_010015895.1 Lontra canadensis
GATCTAAGTTTACTCATTACTACCGGCCTACCACAGTTGGTGGAGACTTGCTTTGTTTGATCCAAGATGTTCCAGTCCATATAAACCACCCCTTGTCCTCCTCACCTCAACATCTCTCTGGTTCTCCTTCCTCTCCAACCACCCCCTTTCTTGAGTTATTTTCTCTCTAATAAATAAATAAATAAAGCCTACAACATTTTAAATAAAAGATTGAGAATAAAGGTATATATTTAGGCATTCGAAACCTGAATGGAAACAACCTCCCTTGTGTATTTGCCTTTTTCCCCTAGTGCTGATGGTGTCAGAGGTGTATGACAACGCAGGGATTGAAAAGCTCCATGGTGGAGTGACTCTAGATTCCAAAAATACCATATGAAGGAGTTCCATTTCCAAACTGATGATCCATTCAGCACTCTCATGTGGGGAAATTTATGGTGATATGTTACCAAAGTTTGGGGAGTTATTTTGTAATTCAGCATAACATAATATACCTATAACATGTTGAAATCAACAAATAAATTTCAATCATTATCAGTGAAGAACCTATGAAAAAATGACCAAGAAACACCTGGCTTCCTCAGCCAGTAGGGCATGTGGTACTTGATCTCAGGGTTATGAGTTTGAGCCCAAGATGGAACATAGAGTTTCTATAGGGGGGGAAGGAAATGACTTACACATGAATAAAATCAAATAAGCTTCAGCAATAGATCTGGTCAATGGTGGGCTGGATCCTCTAGCCTGTTCATTCAGCCACTGGGCCCTGAGAACTCAGACGGTACCAGCGTTTTTTAGGCAACCAGTTTCTCCCTCTAGGAGCTCAGGGTCTAGAAGGGAAGATGGACAAACATGAACCAAAAAGGTGAACAAAAAGGGCATTTGCTCCATAAGAAAAGAGCAAGGGACTATAACTGGACCGTGAGCTACACCAGATGAGGGGTGTGAAAAGGCAGCGCAGATGTGACATTGAAAATTCCTGTGGCAGGAAAAGAAGGAGACAGCCCTACACAAATCAGAGTATATTTAGCCTGGCAGAGGGCACCATTGTGCAGATGATTGGAAGCAGAATATGATATTCTTGCAGTGGAGGTTAGAAATGAAGTCAGGGTGATGGAGTAAGCTGAAGAGAGGAGCAAGGAGGAAGGGGAGGAGGGCCAAGGCTTGGGGAAGGTGGACAGTATTAGTACCCCACTCCTACTTCTGTGTGACCACATTACCACACACTCAGTGGCTTAACAAACAGAAACTGTCTCATAGTCTCAGAAGATCAGGAATCCATGGGTGCTCAGCTAGGGTTTCCTGCCAGAGCCTCTCTATACTTAGGGGCTATTGAAAACACCAAGGCAGGACCTGCTTCACTGAGAACCTGAGCTCACTTAGGGGTGTTAACAGGATTCAGTCCACCTGACAGGTCTGATTTCTGTCTGTTATTGGCCCTCATTGGTAGATAACATGCACGTCTGAGTAGGGGTTTGTACTCCTGAGTGAAGATCTAAGCGAGAATACAGGTCAGAGTCAGCATGGGACTGGGCAATGAGCTTTTATACCTGAATCTCAGAAGGGAGTTGTGGGTCATGTAGCCATGTTCTGTGTAATGGTAGGAATCACTAAATCCAGACCACATTCCAGGGGACAGGGTTACACAAAGATGTGAAAAGAGGATATGGGATTTCAGAAAACAACTGAGAGGAGAAGGTGAACACCTCCGCAGGGTTAGGGCCTTGCCCAGAATGATAAGAAGGCTGAACCAGGCATAAACCCAGCTTTTTTTTAAGATTTTATTTATTTATTTGACAGACAGAGATCACAAGCAGTCAGAGAGGCAGGCAGAGAGAGAGGAGGAAGCAGGCTCCTTGCTGAGCAGAGATCCCGATGCCGGGCTTGATCCCAGGACCCTGAGATCATGACCTGAGCCAAAGGTAGTGGCTTAACCAACTGAGCGACCCAGGCACCCCTAAACCCAGCTTTTTGAGTGTCCTCAAAGTAGGGACCCTGGATGCACATAGCCATTCACTGGAGGGCTCTGGAAAAAAAAAAAAGTTGTGTTAAAAGAAGTGGCTACAGACATGGAGATGGTATAAGGGTGAATGTGAGCATTGATATCCTAGATAGGAGGCATTCCAGCAAGTTCTTTTCTGAAGGGCAGCCCAAGCCATGGCAACACACTGAGTGGAACCCTATCCCTATCACACCAATTGAAAAGGAGGTGATTGTTCTCAGACGGGATATGCAGTCTCTAGGGATAAGAGTGAATTCTGACCTTCAGAGGCCAAGACTCCAATCCCTTCCTGCTTTTAAAATAAGAAAGCATACCATCTTGGGAAGCTATTATCCACCCCTCTGTAGGTAAGGCTGCCATCTTCTGGGACTCCAGAATTTGAGCACTGATGAACACATGTGTACACATATGAGAGAGTGTGCATGTACACACACACACACACACACACACACACACACACACACACACTCCAGTAGGGACTGTAGAGTGGGATCTGACCAATAGCAGACCTAGAAATGGTAAGAAGAGGAAGAAAATGTGGTTGGAGCTATTTATTACATGTGACACCATTGCTCCAGTATCACAGACATTATGCCACATATGCCTACGGACATCTGGAGGAAATAGATTCTAAAATCATCTGTATTGTACAGACAAGAGGCAGACTACCCCTGACAGGGATAATGGCATATCCAGGAATGCAAACAGGTAAGATTGGAGAGATGTTCCTGAAGCCACGTGTTTCTCTAAGCTGTGGCCCTGGCTGCACCTAGACCTTCCTTAGGGGCCTGTGAAGAGGGGTGTGTTGGTTTCACTGTTTACGTATGTGCCTTACATGCATAATGGGGATGAGCAGATGACAACCCTGAGCACTGTATGTTTGGTGTCAATCCAGAAGTGGACGTAGGTAGGTGATCTTGGGCAGTGAAGTTAGTTCCATGACTGCAGACCCCAGAAGAATTTGGAACCCCTGCAAACAGGCTTCCACATTCTAGTGCAGTCTAGCACCAGGGTTACTTGGCCAGAGACACCCAATACTGAAATATGTTCTCTTGCTGTTTGCCTATTTCCCGGGATTCTGGCACCCAGAAACCCCAGGGGAATGGCTTTTCCACGTGCTGCAGACGTTGGCCCAAACCTCACATCTAAAGCCTCAAGACACTTGGCAGGAGGTTCCATAACATAATACAGAACAGCCTATGCCAGGGCAAGCCACCCCTCTGAGCCATCCCAGGGCTGCCTCGTCCTCTGCTCTGCAGTTTCTGGCGAAGTGGGGTATGTGGGGGCTCCTGCCATGGGGATGGAGGGAGTTGCAAGATATCAGATACCCCAGTGATTCCTTTATGTCCACACCAATGTCATGGTGGGCAGGGTGGAAAGGATTCCTGAGGTGCATCTTACCTCGCTCAGAGCACAACGAAGGCCTTGAAACTGTGCCACATTTCTCTTCTTGGTGGAGGTGTGTGCATACTGGGGTGTGCTGTGTCTGGAATGGAGTCCCCTGGGTCTGAGGACCAGCAAAGGCAGCCAGACAGGGCTCTGAGGCTTCCTGCCTTGTTGCTAGGTACTGTCTTTCCAGAGCTCCACACAGGAGATCTGGCAGGAGCTGGATGTTGAGATCCTCTGCTCTGCCTCCTTGAAGGACATAAGGTGCCCCCACACTGCCCACAGAGTTCAGTGCTGGCTCAGGGTGAGTGCAGGTGCTAGAGAAATCCATCCCCCAGGGTCCCAGTGAAGCAGAATGGTATCCATGACCCAGAAGCCAGACTATTATTCCTGTGGGTTCCCTCCTAGAGTCCTGAACCCACATGAATCTGCATCACCATATCCTTTTCAAACTTGCCCTCATTTCCCTGCCCCTTCCTTGGCCAGATGTAGAGTAATTGTCCACATATTTGTATTAATATCAAAAAAGAGACTTTAAACCATGTCTCATGACATTCATCTAGAATCCTTTTGCACTGTGCTATGTATTTTCCTAACATGTGCTTCCAGGTGTCCCCACTGACCAGAGAGTCTTCCCCATGTTCTGCAAGTCTTACACATGATCATGTTGAGTTGGAAGACATTTACCCAAAGGGACATGTTGCCAATAGTACCATGTCTCTTATTCTGCCTTTTGGTTTTGAATGAACACATCCCTCAGGTCTCTCCAGGGGCAGGGGCAGGGGCAGGGGCTTCATTCTGTTGCACAACATTCCAGAAGGCAAGTCATTTGTTAAAGCCATTGAGCCCTTCAATGATGAAGGACGTTGCTATGATTCTCTTTTGTTGCTAACACATAGTATTACACGAAACATCCTACATGCCTAATATCCTTAGCTGTCTCACCTAAGAAAATATCCCTGTGCTCTCATCTCAAGAATGGAATATGTTATCAGAAACCACAAGATAGATGCCATTCATGAAGGGAGGTGGTATCAATACACATCTCACAATCTGACCTGAGATACTATCAAGGTCAGATATCACTGACTTCAATTCATTGTATGTCTACCAGGAAATGTTTTTATTTTTCCTTAAAAATTTACAAATTGATTGGTTGATTGAATGGTTTGAGAGAGCCAGGGGGAGGAGTGGAGAGAAGCAGAGGGAGAGACAGTATTCTCAAACTGATTCTGCCCTAAATATGCAGACTTACAAGGAGCTCGATCTCAGAACATTGAGATCATGACCTGAGCAAAAACCATGACACCTAGGATTAAGCCAAGGAACCACCCAGTCACATTATTGTTTTTATGACTGTGGGATGTCTTGTCCCACTTCTTGCCATAAGTTATTGGCATCTTGGGGATTTGGTCTGTGATCCAACTCCTAACCCTCCAAGAGACAGAACTGACTCATGTCTCCTCTGTTTCACATCAGGGTAAATATGGATCACTGATGAATAAGAGTGAGACCTGTGTGCTATGGACAAACCGAGCCAACTACTAGAGAAGGAAGTACAACACCTGGTGCCTAATTTCCTAGGAAGAGAACTCAGCTATGCCTATGCATTCCTGGGCACATATCAAGCCATTGCCACTACCCAAGAAGTGTTGAGTTTCCTTTTTGCAAGGTGAGTACCCTGTCCCTAACTGCTCAGTTGGATTTGGTTGCCACTTGCTGTGAGTCTTGGAGATGTCCCAAACTTCCCAAGCCTTAATTTGCTCCTCTGACTGGGGCAGAGTCATGTTAGGGACTCAGTTGGGTCTTGATAGGAAAGTGCACCTGGGTGCCTGGTCCCGTACAAAGTTCTGCTAGAGGACCTGTGGTTGTACTCATTTATCATTGTCCTGCTTGTCATGATAAAGCCTCTGCCTCATCCCTCATTATCACTATGATCTTGAGTTGGGCTGTTTTGCCATTTGAAAGAGATATCTGAGAGTACATTTAGGGTCCGTGTTTGGGTGAAAGCAGAGCAGGGATCCCTGGATTGCAGAGGCATTCCCAGGCCCACTCAGATATCTGTGATGGGCTCGTTGGGGCCCTTTTATTCATCAAGGATTCAGGAAGTCCCACTAGTTGCAGGTGCTTCTCTAGGACTTGACTGTGATCCCTGCACAGAGCAGACAACAGCCCAGGTCTTCAGACTGGTCAGGAGTTATACAGTGATAATGGACACAATGAGATTTAGCATCCGCAGGACATTTCATGTCATGCTCCCTGACGTCCTCTAGATATAGGTGCATTTTCTCCAGCTATGATGAAGTCCGCATAGCCCAAGAGCAGTGAAACATATGAGTGAGCTTTGGATGATGCAGGAGAGTCGTCCCTCTCCACCAGAGCAGAAAGGGGACTGTGAGCTGAAGGGACTCTTCATCCTCATGCCACTCATCTCTGATTCCTTTTAAGGGTGAAGGTCTGAAAGTCTCTTCTGGAAAAAAAGAAGGGGCCCGGGGAAGCTCTGGGTGCAGGTACTGTGGCAGAGCAGAGGGGAATGGATGACAGCTTTAGCCCCTAAGAGAGTCATTCCCCATCACCAGGCCCTCTCACCCCTGTCTCTACCCCAATACTGCGACCTAGACCAGAGTCTTTGGAAACCACCAAACTCAGCAATATGTTGGAACCTGGACACTGGGTGTTCAAGGAGTGCTCAGGGAACCCAGTGAGAGTACAGGGACGAGTGGGAGAATAGTGTTAGTAGAAGGAGACCCACTCATGGTCCTAGTGAAAGAGGCAGCACATGGGCACAAGAGGTATCATTTGAAGTATTGTGAGGATCCTGGGAAGGCCTGGCTAGAGACAGAGTCCATTTGCTCCCTCCTTGTTTGGATCTTCAGAAAGCAGTGGTGTGTGCAGTGAGG
>NW_022633363.1:0-1888 GCF_010015895.1 Lontra canadensis
TTACTTCAGATGCTGGAGATCTCGATTCAGCCTTGGTATATTGGCCTCCCATGCCCTAGGCCCGCAACCTAACCCAAGCTTGTGTTTTCAGATTTACGTCCTCATACTCCTAGTCCAGAAGCCCTCCATTTTGGCATTTCTGGAGCCACAATGCAGCACCAGAAGAACAAACTTCCCTATGGGCTGTTCCCAAACCGCAAATGAGGATCAACCTTCAAGGCACTCGACAACACACCAATTTCATAGGCTGCATTGTGCACTAATGCTTAGTCTGAGACAGCCTGAGCCCAGACCTCCTGTCAGTCTCCCAGACAGCTAGCCACATATCCAGCAGATCAGACCTGCCATGGCCATAGGCCGTCATCTCTACACAACCTGTGTTTTCAGGCATCTGTCCCCAGACCTTACCTCAAATCCCTGCATATGGGGGAACCTGATGCACAAGATATAACTCCTCCTTCCCCATGGCAGGAAAGCTTGGTTTTGGGAAGGTTCAAAACCTAAGGGCAGGGGATACCTACATGGCCCATGAGGCCACACCACTCGGGAGGGCCAGCTTAGGCATAAACACTCATTGTGACCCTCAGCTGGATCCCCGTTTTCAAATAAGGCCTCTCAGTAGCTGGACAAAGAGCTGGCATATTGGGCTTGCCATGCCCTTAGGCCGAAATCCTAACCTAAGGTGTGTTTTCCAGGTGCTGGTACCCAGAGCCCTGCTCTGGAATCCCTCTATTGGGGACCCCTGAGACAGAAAACAGGACTCCTCCCTTCCCTTAGAATGGCTTGAAACTATTGGGAGCTGGGCAATATCCCCAGAGAAGGACAGTCTTCCATGGTCTCATGTGGCCACCCGTATGTACTGTGGCCATCCTAGACAAAATCCAGAGATAAAAGCCTGAGCTAGCATGTCACACTTGCCCTAATTTCAGATCCCTAGGAGCATCCCTTATGGTCTGCCAATCAAGTCTGCCATACCCTAGGCCCGAATCTTAACCCGAGTTTGTGTTTTCAGACTTCTGTCCCAGAGCGTTCTCCTACAAACCTCCAACCTTGGGCCTCCGGAGCCACACCACAGGACTGTGCTTCCCTCTCGAAGGAAATTGTTCCCTTTACACTTGCCAAAGCCTCCAGATTAGAGGAAACCTGCAAGAACCCCGAGGCCACCCCAATTTCATAGGCTGCTTGGGAAAAAATATGCTGTCTTAGATACCCTGAGCACCTACATCCAGTCAGACTCGCAGGTAGATGGCCCAAGAGACATAAGATTAACCTGACATGTCCCCAGGCCCTAATCCAAGCCCTAGCTTAGGTTTTCTGGTATCTATCCCAAGAGACCTGGTCTCACATACCAACATATGGGGGGGAGTGCCTAAGGCACAGAACAGAACACCTCTTGACCCCCGAGGGGTACCTTGCTATTTGAAGCTTTTAAAACTCTCAGTGTAAGATAATCCTGCATGGCCCCTGAGCCAGAACCCCAGTGCAAGGTCTCCCTGGACACAAACCCGGATTGAGACCCATCAGCATGAGACTCCATTTCAATCTTGGCCCTCGGGTATATCACCCAAGAGTCAGCAGAACGAACCTACTTTGTTCTGAGGCACCAATGGAAACACAAGGAGGGTTTCCGGGCTTCCATACGGAGAGCCCTGCTATCGAATTTTTCTGTATTTGGGACCCTTGAGCCATCAAGCAGGACTCCCCCTGTCCCGTAGCAGGAAACCTTTCTTTTTCGAGCAGCTCACAATCCCCAGAGTGGGAAAACCTCCATGGCCTCATGAGGCCACCACTCTATTAGACAGCCATCATGGACACAAACTCCAGCCTGAGGGAACATCTGACTGTCGCCCTTACTTCAGATGCTGGAGAACTTGCCTCAGTCCCTACA
>NW_022633363.1:1898-6280 GCF_010015895.1 Lontra canadensis
AAATTCCTGTTTCCAGAAGGAAACCTTGCTATTTTGAGCTGTGTCAAACCCTCATGGGTTGATCCTCCTTTGGGGTTTTTATGCAGTCCAAATGGCCACTTATGCCTTCTGAAAGGCAGGCAGAGTGCTGCGTTGGGGCTCCAGAATTCCCAATCTGGAGGGCTTGTTCACCAGGACTCTGAAGACGGAGAATGAAACCAAAAGCTAGGGTTAATGTTAGGCTCTAGGGCATGGCAGACCCCATCTCTAGAGCCTGAGACCAGATCACCGACATCAGAAATAAGGGCTAGTGTTCGAAGTCCGCTCAGGCTGGAGTTTGTGTCTAGGAGGGCCACCTAATGGAGGGGTGTCCTCAGGAGGCCATGGAGGTTTTCCCAATCTGGGGATTGGGCATGGCTCCAAACAGCAAGAGTCTCTTCTTTGGGACAGTGGGAGTGCTGATTGATGGCTCAAGGGTCCTCCATATGGACCGATTTGAGAGCAGGCTCTACATATGGATGCCTGAACAGTGCACCTATGGTTCCCATTGGATCCAAGGGACATGGCAGATCCTATCTCCTCGATCTAGGGCGAGCTACCCAGGGGGCTGAGTTGAAAAGGAGTCTCATGCTGAGGATCACAATGCGGGTTTGTGTCCAGAACTACCTTCAAATGTGGTGATGGCCTCAGGGACCATGCAGGATTCTCCTCCCCTGAGTCTTTGACACAGCTCCATATAGCAAGCTTCCCTTCTGGGACAGGAGGTATTCTGTTTTGTGCCTCAGGGACCCCGTTGTGTTGGTATTCAGACCAGGTCTCTGGATACAGATGCCTGAAAACCAATGCTAAGGTTCAGCTTAGGTACTAGGGCCATGTTAGTTTCAATATCCTGTCTCTAGACCATCTACCTGGGTGTCTGACTGGGTGTAGTCTGTCTGACTGTCTGTCTACCTGGGTGTAGGTGCTCTGGGTGTATCAGAGTGCACATTTTTTTCCAAGTTGCCCTGGGAATTTGGGGTGGCCTCGAGGGCCTGCAGGTTTCGCCTTCTGTAGGGTTTGGGAAACTCTAAAGGGCACAGTTTCCTACAGGAGGGCAGGCTCAGTCTTGCGGTATGACACCAGAGGCCCCAGCCTGGAGCGTGTGTGGGCCAGGGTTCTGGGGACAGAAGTTTGAAAACACAAACTCGGTTTAGGTTTAGCGATGAGGGTATGGTATACCCGATCTGCAGTCCCTGAGGGGAGCACCTCGGGATTTGAAATTAGGGCGAGTGTGAGGTGGTAGCTCTGGCTTTTGTCTCTGGATTTTGTGTCTAGGATGGCCACAAAATGTAGGTGTGTTCTCAACAGGCCATGGAAGATTCTCCTTCTGTGGGGAATTTCCCAGTTTACAATAGTTTGGTGTCATGCTTCGCAAAGGGAGCAGTCCTGTTTTTTGTCTCAGAGGTCACCCAAAAAGAGAGAATCCAGGACAGGACTCCTGGAAAACCTCCCCTTTGGTTAGGATTTGGCCCTAGGGGCATGGCAAGCCTGAATTGCAGACTATTAGTCCAGCTACTGTTGGGCCTTATAGGAAAACATGCCTCAGCCTGAGGAGCTCAATGCATGTTTGTTCCCAAGCCACCCTCAAGTGTGGGCATGGCCTCATGGTCCATGCAGAGTTCTCCTACTCTGAGAGTTTTACCCTCACCCCAAAGGCAAGGTTTCCTCTCATGGGGAAGGAGAAGTACTATTTTGTGCTTCAGGTTACACCATATTCAGGGATTTGAGATAAGATCTGGGGACAGATGCATGCGAACCCAGTTTGGGTAGAGATAATGGCCTAGGGCCAGGGCATGTCCGACCTGCTGGATATGTTGCTAGCTATCTGTGAGGATGACAGGAGGTCTAGGCCATGGCCCTAGAAAACACCATGGCCCCATGAGACCACCCACGCATTCGGCAGAACAAATGGACACAAACTCCAGCTTGAGCAACTCCTGACTTTCTCCTTAACCTCAGATCCCCAGGATTTCGCCTCAGCATCTGTAGATTGGGCCTGCCATGACCTAGGCCCTAACTTTAACCTTGGCATAGGTTTTCATTCTTCTGTCCCAATGGTCCAGGCCCAGAATCTCTCCAGATAGAGAATGGAGGAACCACACCATGGGACTCTGCCTAACCTACAGAAGGAAACTGTTCTCAATTAAGATTCACAAAACCCCGAGCTTAGGAGAAACATGCATGGCTAATGAGGCCACACACATTGATGGAACCCGACCCTGGACACTAATGCACATTCTGTCTCTCAGCCTGAGCAGCGACCTCCAGTCAGCCACCCTCATAGCTGGCCCTAGAGTTGGCAGATTGGACCTGCCATGCCCTTAGTCCCTAATGCTAACCCTAGGTTGGGTTTTCTGGCATCCATACACAGAGTCCTGCTCTCAAATCCCTCCATTTGGGGAATTCTGTGCCATAAAACAGGACTCCACATCTCCCCCAAAATGAAATCATACTATTTGGAGCTCTGCAAATCCCCCAGAGCAGGAGAAACCTGTACACCCCTGCAGACCACAGATCAGCAATCCATGCCCTACACCCTAACCGTAAACTGAACTTAGGTTTTCAGAATTCCATTCTTTGAGTTCTGGAATGCAGATTGGGGTGTCCGGAGCCACCTCCACAGGACTTGCCCTGCTCTGCAAAAGAAACAGTGCCCTACGGAGCCCAACAAAACCCGTAGATCAGGGCAAACGTGCATGCCCCACGATGTCAACCACTCTAATTCTCCACCTTGGACACGAATATGCAGTCTGAAACAAGCAGAGTCCTGAGAAACAGAACAGAAATTCTCCTGCCCATCAGAAGGAATCCTTGCTTTTTGCAGCTGTGTATAACCCTCAGAGGTGGAAGAACGCTGTTTTGCCCCTGAGGCCACACACAAATTTACATGCAGTCCAGGACACAAACACCCATTTTGACACTTAGCCTGAGGCACATTTTCAACAGAGCCCCAAGGGTATCTCTTTGCAGAGCCAGGATATAAGGTCTGCCTTATATCCTAGGACCTAACACTAAACATAGGTTGGGTCTTCTGGCATTCATACCCAGAAACCTGCTCTCAAATCCCTCCATACAGGGGACCCATGAGCCATAAAACAGGACACAACCTATCCCCCAGAATGGGTCAAACCTATTTGGAACTGTGCAAAAATCCCACAGCTGGAGCAAAATCCATGGCCCCTTGAGGCCATCCCCACATTCGGCAAATTGCATGGACACAAACTCCAGCCTGAGCGACATCCTGACACTCTCCTTCACCTCAGGTCCTCAGGAGCTTGCCCAGCGCCTGTAGATTGGGCCTGCCATGACCTAGGCTCTAACCCTAACCCTAGCTTCGGTTTTCAGTCTTCTATCCCAAGAGCCCTGGCCCAAAAGCACTCCAGATAGAGAACTCTAGAACCACACCATCGACTCTGCATAAAATACAGAAGGAAACCGTGCTCATTGGAGCTTCACCAAAGCCCCAGATTTGGAGAAACCAGCATGACTAATGAGGCCACCCCCATTTACAGAATACAACCCTGGATCCTAATACACATTTTGTCCTCAGCCTGATCCATGAACCCCAGTCAGCCACCAATGTAGCTGTCCTCAGAGTTGGCAGATTTGACCTGCCATGCCCCTAGTCCCTAATGCTAAACCTAGGTTGGGTTTTCAGGCATCCATACCCAGAGTCCTGCTCTCGAATCTCTCCATATGGGGACATCTGTGTCATATAACAGGACTCCACATCTCCCCCTGAATGAAGTCATACTTTGTGGGGCTGCACAAATCCCCCAGAGTGGGAGAAAACTCCTTGGCCCCAGGAGGCCACCAACTCTTTCAGCAGCCCTAGTGGACACAAATTCTAGTCTGGTCTGAGTGAATGGGTGACACTCAGCCTAATTTCAGAATCTGGGGAGCATGCCTCAGCTTCTGCAGATCAGGGATCCATGCCCTACACCCTAATCATAAAGGGAACTTAGATTTTCAGAATTCCATCCCTTGAGATCTGGAATGCAAGTTCTCCAGATTAGGGAATCTGAAACCACATGGCAAGACTCTCCCTGACTTCCAGAAGGAAACCCTGCCCTATGGAGCTGCACAAAACCCCTAGATCAGGGGAAACCTTCACAGCCCCCAATGCCACCCCACTTTCGTACTCCACCCTGGACACTAATATGCAGTCTGACAAAACCTATGCCCCGTCTTCCAATCAGGTACTTGGACCGCTGGCATGGAGCCAGCAGATCATATCTGCGATGCCTCTAGACCCTAATCCAAACCCTTGGCTTGTGTTTCAGGCATCCGTACCCAGAGCCCTCCACTCGAATCACTCCACACAAGGGAGGCCTGAGCCACAAAACAGAACTGCTCCTGCCCCC
>NW_022633364.1:0-6271 GCF_010015895.1 Lontra canadensis
TTTTATTGGAATTGGTAGGGAAGCTATATTGCCTTGAGTCACACTGAGATAAGATTTTTGAATAATGATTTAATTTGGTTTATGAGGTAATTTATGTTTTAATTTTTAAGTAATTTAAATGACACTTAATAATTTAATAATTCATTTGGAAGAATTCACTATTTTCCCAAATTTTAAAACTGTTGCATACATTGCTCATAGTATTTTTATTTTCTTTTTAAAATTATCTTTAAAACACATAAAATGATATCTATTATCTTCAAATTTAGGTATATAATTCAGTGCTGTTAACTATAAGCACATCCTTGTACAGCAAATCTCTAGAAATTTTTATTCTTGCACGCCTGAAACTCTATATCCGTTGACAACCAACTCTTCATTTCCCCCCTCCTCCAGTTGCTGCAACCACCATTCTACTTTCTATTTCTTTGAGTTGGATTACTTTGGATACCTCAAGGAATCAAGCAATATTTGTTTTGTGACTGGCTTATCACACTTAGCATAATGTCCTTAGGATTCATCCATGTTGTAGCACATAACAGGATTTCCTTTTTAAAGTTGAAAAATATCCCATTGTATGTATACCACATGTTTTCTTTATACAGTCATTAGTTCATGGACATTTGGGTTGTTTCCACCTCTTGAATATTGTGAATAATGCCACAATTAACATGGGAGTGCAGATATATCTTTGTGATCCTAATTAAAAATCTTTTGAATTTGCATTTCCCTGGTGGTGCAACATGGAGCACCTTTTTATACACCCATTATTCAATTGTATGTCTTCTTTCAAGAAATGTCTATTCAAGTCCTTCATTTGTTTTTTAATTAGGTTATTTTGGTTTTGCTCAAGGTGAAGGAGCTCCTTATCTATTTTGAATATTAATCCATTATAGTACATTAATAGTCTGCATTTGTCTACATATTTACCTTTATCAGTGACCTTTATACTTTCATATGCTTTTCTGTTGTTGCTGTTTAGCATCCTTTTGTTTTAACTTGAAGGACTCCTTTTAGCATTTCCATAAGGCAGATCTAGGGTGATAAACCCCCTGAACAGTCCTCCAAACAATCAGAACATTTGATGTGTCCTCCATTCTTCTCTTTTCTTCCCTGAGGAAGAAGTCACAAGCCTGAGGTTCTCTTATGGCACTGAGCTATGATGGCTTGGCAGAAGGAGCTGATGTCCCTAAAGTGAAATCACTCTTCCTACCCATTTCAGTGTGACTTTCCTCAGCTTCGTGCTTGGAAAGCACCCGAGGTATAGAAAGGCATTAACTAGATTTTAGAAACCTCGTAAAGGTGCTTTGTTCCATATATCATTGTTAAATCCTTATTTCTGTGGAAGAACGAGTTCTAGGACTCCTTATTCTGCCATCTGGCTAAGGTAAGCCCTATTATCTTTAAATATCTATGTGGCTCTCATTCATGTTCCCGTTTAATCCATGTTATGGTTATTTTGCTTTTTCTCATTTCTTTTCCGTGATTGACTTCACTAAAGACTTAGTAATTTTATTAATAATTTCAAAGAAACTACTTATTGATTCCTTGTATTTTGTATTTGTAGGGCTTTATTTTAGTTCATTAAATTCTTCCAGTTTCTAATTTTCTCTAAAAAGTGCCTCAGTGGATCCATATTTTATGCTTATGAAATAATTTCATAGGTCTATTTAAATTTCTCTTTAATTTCCTTTTTATTTTTATTTCTTTTTTGGCACCTGATTTATGTAGAAGTATACTTGTAATTATCAAACATATAGTAACTGTTTTGTTATATTTTACCATTGTACTCTAGATTAATTCATTGTAGTCAGACACTACTATGCATGCTTTTGATTCTTGAAATTTTTTTGAGAATTGCTGCATGTTTTAGTGTATGGTCATTAAGAAAAATATTGGTGTGCTTTATAATAATTTGTATTTTTCAGATGTTGGATATGCTATTTTACAATTATTTCTTAGGCCAAATTTGCTCATCATATACTTACACACTGGATCTTTAATGTTACTCTTTTATCTGCTTGTTCTGTCACTTACAAGGAGAGAAGTATTTAAAAATCTCCCAATATGAGGGCTTTCTATTTCTTACAGTTTAGTCAATTTTTTTTCTATGTATTGTTAGGTGCATACATTATTCGGTATGTACAAAAATTAAATATCTCTACCTTCCTGAGGAAATGTAAACAATTATTGTTATGAAGTAATTCTATTTAATTCCCTCTGATTTCAAGTTGATTTGTTTAAGTAATAACTATACTATATATAAAGGTAATTTTCATGAAATTTTTCTCCATCATTTTACTTTTAACATTTTTATCTTCATAATCTATCTGTGTTTCCTATAAGAGCCACAGTATTAGGTTCTAACTATCGTTTCTTTTACTTGAGCTGTTGCAAAAAATCTGAAGCGACCAAGGAAACTCAAGTGGCACACAGAAATCTGGGAGAACACAGCTTTATTTTTGTCTGTGGGCTCAGCGGGATCGTTTCCCAAAGGCTGAGCACCAGGCAGGGTTAGGGGTGAGTTTTTATGGTTACAGGTGATGGGGGATGGTAACAGGATGTTTTCGCAGTCTCTCAGGGCCAATTGGCCCCCTTTATGCAGAAGTGTAATCTATATGGAAGCGTCTCAGGAGAGTGCTAAATCATCCCCCGGGACTTGTTTTCTTGTCTTAACCAAACCGCCGACCTTTTGGTTGTGTTTCTTCCGTCTCAGCAGGAGCAATGAAGAGCAGCAGACAGAAAGGGGCTGAGGCCTGGGGGTCTCTATCTGCCTCAGAGCATTTTGTCTATTTGTAATTAATGTAACAATTGAGATATTTGGTTTTAAATCTACCATCTTCTTTTGTGTTATCTAAATGTCTGAAGAAATAAAAATAAAATAAATAATGAATGTATCAGAAAACATAAATACAGATTGTTTAAATTCATAACAATGTATGTGATGTTAAAGAAAAGGAAGACAGATTATTGTCATGCTTTTTGAATCTATCTTATTTAACTTAACACCACACATTATTAATAGTATAGATTCATATAATATTTATTTCTATTTTCCCATACATGCACTTATCACTTTATTTGTTTTTTTTTTTGTTTTGTTTTGTTTTGTTTTGCTTCTCAGACCTTACATTTGAGATCAATTTTCTTTTGACTTCAATAGATTATTTAGAATTTACTTTATTGTGACTATGCGGATGACAAATTTTCTTAGCTTTTGTTTGTGATGAAATGTCATTTTCTTGCCCTTATATTGAAGTTGCTTTCTAAAATATATTTTCATTTATGATGAAATTCTGGGCTGGCAGTTATTTTCTTTTAGCATAGTGAAGATACATCTCCACTGTCTCCTGGCTCTTATTTTTACTGTTGAGAAGTTATCTATCCCTCTGTTACTCTCTAAAATATACCATCTATTATTTTCTTGCTGCATTGAGGATGCTATCTTTTGCATATTTTTAAAAATTACATATTTTTTAAAATATGATCTCATGTATCTGTATGATACTATTTCTATGTGAAATAGTTTTGTACATCATTGCTTTTTCATTACTCTAAAATAGTCATTTATTGTCTTTTAAAATAACACCACTACCATATTTTCACTTTCCTTTCATTTTGAAACTCATTAGCTATATGACAAATTTACTCTCTTATATATGGTCTATATGCTATATATATTATATGTCGTATCTCTTTTGTACTTTTTATCAGTGCTCTCGACAATTTCTTCTCATCTATTATTCAGTTAACTAATTTTCTCTTTAGCTGAGTTTAATATCAAATATTATCAAATATTTTTTTTTATTTTTATCAAATATTTTCTTTCCCATAACATCTACATTCCTTTTCCAAATTTCCACTGATCCTCTGTAAAGTTTTATTTTCCTTGTAGATATCTTCAAGCTTGTTGTTTTAAATTTCTTTAAACATAGTTAATTTACAGCCTATGTTTGTTATTCCAATAGTGAATTTTCAATGATTTGTTTCTGTTTTCTTTTTACTTTCCTAGCAGTTCTCACTCATGGTGTCTTTATATTTCCCTCTGTGTCTGATTATCATTGGCTATGTGATGGACATCAATCTCGAGATATTTATAACAATAATGGGAGAGCTGGGTTGACATTTGCTTTCCTCTAGAATGTATAGTGACTGGTTTTAGCCAAGAACTCACAAACAATATTGACCTACAACCAATTCAAACCAATTTCATGGCTTAAGATTTCCTAGACTGCCCAAACAAAATTCTGTGAGAAAGCAGTTTCTTCATTTCTCAGTTTCATCTTGAGGGTGTTGTTCTCTGAGATCTCAGTGCATTGTGGGAAAGGTAATTTTTGGGACTCACAGCTTTTGGTTTTTTATGCTTTGATTTAACCTAGTCTCACTTAATGGAAAGTTCAAATTTCTTAAAATCTACATATGTCCTCAAGCAAAGATAGATTTAGAATTCATTTATTTCTCTGAATTTCATTTTTTTGTGATATTTCTTCACTGTGCTATTCTTTCTGATATTCTTATAAAATTTTTAATAATATATTTCATCCTGATGTTATTCCTCTCTTCAGAGAGAGATGTAGTCCAAATATTCTGGCTGTTATTCCTAGGAAGAGAAAAAAAATCAGAAATGGACCTTCAGCGCATTTTACAGACTATAAAAGGCAATTAATTTAAAAAAAGATTTTTATGTTCAGAAGGGTTACTGTATTCCTTTTTTATATCTCGATTGAGGTATGACTGACAAAAATTATATACATTTAGATGGTAAAATGTGGTTTTTTAAAGATGTACAATGTGATGATTTGATATATGTATATATTATGAAATTCTTACTACAATCAAGTTAACATATCCATCACGTTACATAGTTGGTTTGTGTGTGTGTGTGATGAGAACACTTAAGACTTAAACGTTTGATGAATTTCAAGTATACCATACAGTATTATTAACTATAATACCCTGTTGTACATTAGATCTCCGGGATTTATTCATCCTATAACCCGAACATTTGTATCCTTCGACCAACATCTCCTCATTTCCCCCAACCCTCAGCCCTTGGGAATCATTGTTCTACTTTATGATTTACCAGTTTGACTTTTTTAGATTATACAGATACATGAGATCATATAGTATTTGCCTTTTTGTATCTAGCTTATCTCACTTAGAATAATGCATTGTCTGATCCCATCAGTGGAGCACATTAAAGAGTCAAGGAGCAGCAGCATAGATTCTCCTACTGATTTTAAAGGAGCAAACTGAAAGTGGTGGAAAGGGCCATATGATAGCAAGTGATGGCTGGTCTGTAAGAGCTGAAAATAGCCCTGGTTGACAATAGTAAGAAAGCAGGAGTCTCAGTCCTACAACCACAGGGAACTGAATTCTATTAACAATCATAGAGGTTGGAAGAGGTTCTTGAGCCACAGGTGAGATCACAGCACTGACTAATACCTTGATTTCAGGTAGGTGACAAGATCAGCAAAAAAGTACCAGATTCCTTTCTTACAGAAACAGTGAGATAGTAAATCCACGTTGTTTAAGCCACTAAAATTTTGGTAATTTGCTGCATAGCAACAGAAAACTAGTACAGCAAGTCAAAAGAAATATTGGAGATATAATTTCATAATTTCTCTGGTTCATTGTTCATCGGTGGCAAACATTTTACAATGGGTAAATTAGTCTTGGGGAAAATTCACTATCAACAAATTTTAATTTGAAATTGTAAAAATATCAATTATATTTTAGTTAAAAAATTTGGTTCACATTCCCCATGACTATTTCTCAAATAATAACATTGCCATCCAAGTTGATTTTGGGATAAGAAAACAGATGAGCTCTTCCTTTTGGTGTCTTCCAGCATGATGATTCTGTGACCTTAGTGGTGTGGATTAAACAAAGTTACTTAAGTTTTCCATGCCTCAGTTTCCTTATCTATAAAATTTAATTAGTTTATATTCCTTAAAGTCTATTTTATATCAAAAGTTCTATAGTACTCTGATATTCTGTAAAATATTACTAATGTATTTTGAAGGAAAAATTCAGAGTTTACCAAGCAAATAAATAAAAACGAGTAGCAGACAAACTTTCACTAGTGAGTAAATCAAATTTTCTAATGAGAACCAAGAGGTAGATCTTGTAATTCCCTTTTTAGGAAAAAAAAAAGAAAGAAAGAAAAAAAGAAAACCTGTATGTAAACTCGTAGGAGTGGTGAAAAGAATTTTTGCAAACACTGAGCAAAGTTGAAAGAGTACTGAGATCTTTTCCTTTAATACTGGGT
>NW_022633365.1:0-6269 GCF_010015895.1 Lontra canadensis
AATGTGGAATTTCCTCAAACAGTTGAAAATAGAGCTACCCTGTGAACCAGCAATGCACTACAGGTTTTTACCTCAAATATACAAATGTAGTGATCCCAAGGGGCACGTGAACCGAATGATCATAACAGAAATGTCCACAGTAGTCAAAGTATCAATGGAGCCTAGATGAGCATCAACAGATGAATGGATAATGATGTGGTATATATGCTAATTGAATACTGTGCAGCTATCAACTGCCCCCCCCCCAAAAAAAACCTTGCCAGTGCAGCAATGTGGATGGAACTTGAGGGTATTATGCTACACGAAATATGTCAATCAGAAAAAAAAAAAAATCATCTCACTTATATGAGTAATTTGAGAAACAAGACAGAGGATCATAGGGGAAGGGAGGGGAAAAGGAAACAATTTTAAACCAGAGAGGGAGACAAACCATAAGGGACTCTTAATCTTAGGAAACAAACTGAGGGTTGCTGGGAGAGCGGGCAATGGGAGGGATGGGGTGACTGAGTGATGGACATTGGAAAGGGTATGTGCCATGGTGAGTGCTGTGAATTATTTAAGACTGATGAATCACAGACCTTGTACTCAAAAGAAATAACACATTCTAAAAAACAAAATAACAAATGAAAATATGTACTTATGAAAAAGATATAATTTTTGAAAAATAAAACTGACCTTCAGAAACAAAACAATGTCATGGGAAAGTCAGATGTCTTTGAGATAAAAGTACTTTAAGTATGAACCTCTTTAAAACTCTTAAAAATGTCAAAATGATTGCTATTGAAGTAACATATATGCCCACAGCAGCTTAGGTGTAAATATCTCCTCATGCATAAAATAAATGATTTAATCTCTGAAGTTAAAAATGAAACTACTGCTCACAAAACATTTTGACACAAACATTCTGCAAATACTCAAAACATCATGTTTCTTTCCCTATGCTGACAATCACATTTAAAGTTTCAGTCCTCTAGCAGCATCTTTGGTCACCATCAAGGAGAAGGAATCAAAGGTTACTCAGAAGTACACCAGTCAACTGCAAAAACTCTGTGCTACAGCCCACTTCAATGAGTACAGTCTCTCTCATGAGGAAGGAAACATAGTACCTATGATTCCGTAAATGTGATCAGGTCTCAGTATGGAGATGGCTTGGCAAAACCCACCTAAATATCAGATGTGGGCTCTCAATGGGATCTTAACCTGAAAGAAGGAAGCAATCTTTGAAAAGAAAAATGGACTGGAAGTTAGGCAAGAGGACCCTCCCTTCCAAATTTTTCTGGGAAAAGAAAAAAAAAAAAACTACTTAGATCTCCTGATGACAAGTTTGAGGCAATAATTAAAATTTGGACATCAAACCATATTTTCCCCCACCACTGTATTTCAAAGAGATGTTCCACCAAAAAAGAGAGCCAGTCTCACCAAATTCTTATAGGTCATCCTGATGTAGATACATGCATGCATGTTAGTCAAATGCATTCAATTTTGTAACTGCTGTGCCATTTAGAATACTGGGGCTTAGTGGAAACTCACCATTGTTAAGACAACCTGATAACACTAAAGAATTAGTGGCTTTTGATTGAGTGAGGGAAGTTATAGTGCCCTCCTCCCTCTCCTCCTCCTCTCACCAAAGTGTATCAATTAACTTTTGGTCTAGAGCCAGCCCTCACTGGGCTAAAGCTCTCTCATAGCTATGGTTCAATTGCCTGTTCTCATGGGGCTATTTTATCCCATACCTCTCCTTAATAGGTGTCCTTGTCTCTTGTCTCCATGTTCGTCCATTCCTGGGCAGAGCCTGGTGTGCCTCAGTTTAATATTGGCTCCAGTGTGCCCATGAGGACCTCAGGTGGTTGGCAGGTCAACAGACTCTCCACTCCTCAAGAGATTTGAGATCAAGTCTGCACACACAGCTCTCTTCCCGGACATCTTACAAATCCATCATCATTGCAACACGTTCTTGGAAACACCTTCTCCTGGTCATCATCGTGCATGACCACTGGGGCTTGTCAGCCCTTTCTCTTCTTAGAATAGGTCCACATTTTTACTTTGAACATTTGGCTTACCCACAGTTGCCTATATCCACTCATTTCTATACACACAGAGAGATAATACTCCCATAAAGGATAGATTTAACAAACAGACATGCAGAATGTTTGATCCATATCTGCCCATAGTCCCTGACTTTTCTTTTTAAAATTAACCTGATAATTTGTTAGAGCATCACTGGAAAATGAACACACACATATTTGATCTATCCCATCTTGTTGCATTCAGATACTCCTGTATATGTAAAGTAGCACAGCTTGGCAGTTACAAGCCAGAGTCAGAAGTCAGACTGCTAGGGTTCAAATCTAGGTTCTGGACTTACTGTATAACCTGAGTCAGTTCCTTAATCTCACCATGCCAGAGCCTTCTCATCTGTAAAATGAGGTACTAACAGTGCCTACCCTAGTGGATTATTAAGGAAGTTTAAATGAATTCATGTATACAAGTGAATAGTGTCTGGTGCATGAAAAGTACATTTTCCCCACAAGATATGACAGCAGCTATTTTCTAAGACACACTTTTATTTTTTTTTAATTCTTATTTTGTTTCTCTTTGATTTTTAGGAGGCTCTGTGCCGAGCACAGAGCCCAACTCAGGGCCCCATTTCACAACCCTGAGAAGGAGACCTGAGCTTAGATCAAGAGTTGGGCGCTTAACTGGCTGAGCTACCCAGGTGCCCACTGAGGCACTCTTTTTAAATAAGAACAACACTAGAAAGAAAATTTGTGTAGTAGGGCACATAGCATAGTGTTTCAACAAGAAAATCACTGATCAATACCTGAGAACTTTGCATGGCCACTTTAGATATATCTTAAGACCCTAAGTTCACTACTCTAACTACCACTATGAAATCCTTTTCCTTTTTCCTTTCCTTTTTCATTTTAACTTCAAAAAGTTTCTCTCTATGTATCACCCCTGCCTGGACTTGTAATGCCCCACCCACACTATCGTTATACCCACCCCTACCTCTTTCAGGTGCCTCTTCAACCCTACTGGTTGCCACTGTATTTATTGATTCCTGTGAAGAGAAAATGAATAAATGAGCAAATGAAATCTAGTTGGACTAGATTCTACAAACTACATTCAATTAGTTGGACAGATTCTATGAACTTCTAACTTCTGTGGGCTTTTGTTGTATTCTATAATTATTCTTTGAATATATTTTGAGGAGGGCTGGGTCTAGGGAAAGAAGAGTGAGGGGTCTTCACAAGATTTAAGGAGGCACAAAAAACTCAGTAATTAAAAATAAGTAACATTTTAATACAATATCTTCTAAAAGCCAAAATTAATGCAAAATAAATCCATGATGAACATTATTAAAGTTTTAAATAAGTACCAGTGTCCAGCAGGTACTGGTTATTGGAGCCTAAGGTAGAAAGAAAAATGTGTACCACTCTAGATATGTTTTTCTGGATTCGGAATAGTTAATTTTTTTTTCTAGAACATTTAAGTGTTGAAAAAATATTGAAAAAACAAAATCTCAATATCGAGCCATCAAAAAGTATTACAACTCACCGTGTGCTTAAATATTTTGTTTATAACACAGAATACATTATAATTTTACTTTCCTGGCTTTAATGGAACAAATTCAACAACATTTTTGAGATCTTCTTTGCTTATCTCATTTTCAATTGTGAGAACTGCAATGCTTGACAATTTCTCTTGACAAAGTAACAAGTTTTTTAGACATCTTTTTAAGGCCACTAGTTCAAAAAGATCATTCTAATCTAAGTTTAACATTATAAAATGGATTCCACCTTGGTTTTAATTTTTAAAAAGCTCTCTCTGAATCATGCCTCAAGCCAACTAATAAGCAAAGGCAGTATACCACACCAGGAAAGGGACAAAAACACGGAGAAACAGCCTTTGGTGCGCGCTGGCGTGCAAGGTGTGCCAAAAGTTGCCAGGGAAGCAGGAACACAGACCTTTCTGGCATTGCAGTATCTACGGTAAGTCCTCAGGAGCACCAGTCCAGTGGACAAATCTGAAATTAACCTCAAAACGAATCAAGGACCTAAATGTGAAACATTTTAGCTATAGAATTTCTAGAAGAAAACATAGATTTCTGTGAACTTGGGTTAGGCAAAAATTCTTTAGGACAACAAAAGTACAATCCATAGTAGAAAAATGTATAAACTGGACTCTATAAAAGTTAAGAACTGAGTCTGGGGTTTCAGAAAGCCGGGGGCGTGTCTAGCGTGTGTGAGGGTTTGTTTTGTTTTGTTTTCTCGTTTTGTTTTGTTTTGTTTTGTTTTGTTTTAATTAGGGAGCGAGGAAGCGATTTTCAGAGGGTGTTGTGCGGTGAAGTGGATTTTAGATAACCTCCTTGCCCTCTTTCCTTTCTCTGTCCGTTTTGTTTGTCCAGAATTATGTCCCAACAGTGTTGGAGAATTAGACGGCCAGTTTTGAAACTGACACACAAAGAATAGAGTGGAGTCTGTGGGACACTTCGGGTAAGAGTCATGGGACCCTGCGGTGCTTGGGGCAGGTTTCCAGTAGCATGGGGTGGGGGGGCTGTGTGGCATGCCTCAAGCACCCAACAGCGCACCAGCAGCGCACTCTGTGCCCCTGGTTTAACTTTACCTCTTCAGAGGGGTCTCTGCTCGGTGAACGTTTTGTCCCTTCTGCGTGGGGTGGGGGACGAAGATGGGTAGGGGAATGGGAATGGGGAGAGAAGGGCGCTGTGTGCCCACCGGGTGTTTCACGGTGGAACCGCTTATAGCCAGGTGGCCGCTCCTGAGTCACCTGTGGGCAGCCAAGGTGGCCTGATGGGGCTGTGGGTGGGGGGCGGGGAATGCCTACAGGCCTCAGAACTACCTGGCTTGAGGCGGGGGTGCTCCAGGAGCTAACCTGGTGATTGTCAGAGAAGCGGGGAGCACAGAGGGAGTGGTGGGAGGTGGGCTAGAATCCTAGAAGCCAAGGTATCCATTCAGATGAGCCCAGCCACAGACACAGATAATCTGTGTTTCTGCAAATGTGTGGTGTGCGTGGTATGTGCACGCATGTGTTGAACTGTCAGACAATACAGACGACTATCTGTAGCTGACATGAGGTCATTTAATAAGGCTCTTGGTTGGATCAAAAACTGGAAGTCTTTCTGAAGAACAAGTTCTTAATTCCCAGTAATAATCTTATAATATTGCATAATTTTTACCCAATCATGTTTACTTATAGAAATCCATAGCAAGTAATAAAAGATTATTGTAAAGATACTGTTATGAAGAATTCCTTCAGAACATATTTATAACATTAACACAGAAAGAGCATAAATATTCAATTACAAAGGAGTGGTTGTATAGGTGCCGGTACAACTATGGAATGTTTATCCTCAATGTGACCATTGCAAATGTTGTATAAGAACATTTAATGATATGTAAATGTTTTTCACAATATGCTTAGTGAAAAGAGAAGTTACAAAGTTGTATGTGGAATGATTCCACTTTTGTTAAAAAAAGAATAAAGGATGTTTGCATGGAAGTAAAACTTGTAGAAATGTAACAAACCATTAATAATGATCATCGTGGAGTAGTGAGTACAAATAATTTTTACGTTCTTTTTTAAAATCAGAGTTTTCAACTTTTCTTCAGTATTTATGTTTTCCTTTTGTAATAAGAAAAAGAAATGCATAGAGCAATTTAATGTGAATCTGTGAACTACCAATTTGGCTGTAAGTTTTCTAACAGCCAGCACAGGCCACAATGTTACCAGGTCCCTGATTCACTATGCCAATAAAAGGAAAACGAACTTAACTGCCTGGGGGAAACACAGCTCTTTCCAGCACTAAGACCTATGAGAAATATATCCTATGGGTCCTCTTAAAGAGGTCACTGTGTAACGTTAGAAACAATGTATTTGATGGCATCCTTAAAGTAAATGTGGTCCCGAGTTTTATAGGGCTCGCTTTCGTATCGTTCCTTTGGTCCCTCAGCATATGCTGATGAGAGATTGCTACAGCACATCAGAAAAAAAAAACAGTTTAACTAGGAAAGCACTATGTCACCATTCAATTACATAATTTGTTTATCAGGATGAATCCAGTAACGATTTTTGAACAGCTAAAGGGGTAGATGGACTGCATATCCTTCAGTCTTCTCCTGAGGAACAAAGAATTCAAGGTTATTTTCCCTGACATGTACCTAGGATTTATAATTTAATCTTGTCTATAACTATGTATAGCTTTTTCCTCTGTCACTAAGCTGAGCAAAACCTATGAAAAGAGGGTAAAC
>NW_022633366.1:0-6266 GCF_010015895.1 Lontra canadensis
TTTCTGCTTTCTCTCTGTGCTTAAAAACTTTTCCCTTTCTGTAGCTTGATAGAGCTCCTTTCTATTTGCTAGGTGGGATACTGGCTGATTCATAAGTCTTTTTGTTGTTGTTGTTGTTTTAAAGCATTCCTTTTTTAAAAGATATTTATTTATTTATTTATTTATTTATTTATTTATTTGACAGACAGAGATCACAAGTAGGCAGAGAAAGAGAGGAGGAAGCAGGCTCCCTACATGGCAGAGAGCCCAATGCGTGGCTTGATTCCAAGACCCTGGGATCATGACCTGAGCCAAAGGCAGAGGCTTTAACCCACTGAGCCACCCAGGGGCCCTGATTCATAAGCCTTTTAATAAATCCAATTAGTTTGGGCACCTGGGTGGCTCAGTGGGTTAAAGCCTCTGCCTTAGGCTCAGGTCATGATCCCAGAATCCTGGGATCAAGCCCTGCATAGGGATCTCTGCTCAGCATGGAGCCTGCTTCCTCCTCTCTCTCTCTGCCTCCTCTCCACCTACTTGTGATCTCTGTCTGTCAAATAAGTAAAGAAAATCTTTAAAAAAATAAAAATAAAAAAAGGGAATATCTCTTAATAAAAGAAAAGTAAAAAACATTTATATGGATTGGTGATGCACTTTTTTTAAGGCAGAAGAAAGTTGTAAAAAGATTGTGAAAAAAGAATCTTTGGAAAGGAATTTTATGCATGGTCAGGACTGATTCACATTGGAATGAAAGAATTTTAATACAAAAGAAATTGAAGGGGGAGAGGAACCATGAGAGACTGTGGACTCAGAAACAAACTGAGGGTTTTGGAGGGGAGGGGGTGGGGGATGGGTGAGCCTGGTGGTGGGTATTAAGGAGGGCACATATTGCACAGAGCACTGGTTGTGGTGTGTAAACAATGAATTCTGGAACATTGAAAAGAAATTTAAATAAATAAATAAAATTTTATTAAAAAAGTAAGCTCGTGCAAAATTAGAATTTGGTTTCTTGCCTGTCAAAAAGACAAAGATTTCTTTGTTCTTCCAGGATTTGATCTACTTTTGGTAGTAGGTTTTGAAAGTTCCCTTACAGAACCAGAGACAAGATGGTGGGGAAGTAGGAGGAGACGCCTTTTCAACCTGTACCCTAAAGTGAGCTGATTATACCAAAGAACTCCGATCACCCATGAAATCAGCCTGAGATCAGAATTATACACGTCTGGATCTCTACAGGGGCAGAAGACGCCAGTGGGCAGGTAAAGCGGAGTGGGAACATCGGACTGATATCGGAAGATAAACAAAAGGGGGAGGGAGCCACCAGAGGCGACTGATTGGAAAGTAATACCCCTAATACGAGAGTGCCCTGCATCTGGGGACCAGCATTAACTTGGAGACTGGTTGAAAGCACTCCAAAAGAGCAAAGGATCGCAGGGGGGAAATTGTGGGAATTGGGGCAGCTGGGACAGGGGCTTAAGTCCCCGGAACCAGGATAGCCTCCCCTGGCACTGAGCCAGAGATAGTGTGGCAGAGAAACCAGGTCTTGGTTCCTGAGCCGCCAGAGCGCTCGAGATTGCATGGGGTCTGGCTCCTGTGAGGGGCTGGGAGCCATGCCAGATGGCAGAACGCCAAGCCCTGCTACAGAGCCTAAGACATGTGCGCCCCTCACCCTCACCTGAGAGAGGTGCATAAAGCCCCACCAGGTGCTCTTAGACCTGGGCCTGAGACGCGCACCCCAAACCCTTCCCTGAAACACAGGCGTGAAGGCCCAGTCTGGTGCTTTCGGACCTGAATCCCGCTCTCAGAGACTGAAACGTTCGTGCTCAACCCACAGCCTACCCTGAGAGAGGTGCGCACAAGTCCGGTGCTCTTAGACCTAGAAAGACCAGGCATTCCCAGCCCGGGCCAGCGGGAAAATCTCAGTGTGCGATCACTGCTTGGAACCTCTCTGGCAGTCTGGAGCTGCCCAGACAGCCGCTGCTGCTGTGGTTTTGGGTACAAGCAGAAGATCCTGCATCCCCAGGGACCGCAACTCAGAACCTACTCTGCCAGTGGCCAAGGGGGAATTTATATGGGCTTTGCAGCCAGACTGAGGCTTCTCTCTGAGAGGGAGGTCAGGGTGCAGTTTGCTTTCCTCTAAACCTACAAAAACCATCAAAAGCAGTCAAGGCGAGAGAGAGAGAGAGAGAGAGAGAGAGAGAGAGAACAAACATAAAAACCTCCAGAGAACAAAAGCCTGAAAAAAACAGTTTCCTCAGAGCCCACTCCCTTGAGGGGGGCAGGAGGACTTAACTCAGGGAACATCATTGGCTGAAAACCCCAGTGGCAGGCCTCTCCCCCAGAAAACCAACTAGGAAAGAAAGAAAGAAAGAAAAAAAAAGACTACAAGAGAACAACCACCACTACTACATAGGACAAATTTTATTTTTAATTTGTTCCCACTATTTTGGCTCTTTTTTTTATATAGATAATTTTTTAACCTATTTACCATCACAGTGAGCTGTCCAGTACATCAAATTCCATAATAATCTTCTAACCTGAACTTTTTGATACATACACCTGTGTTTTTCTTTTGCATTTCTACTTTTTAAATTTCTTTTTTTTTAGTTTAGTTTAGTTTAGTCTAGTTTATTCCTTTTTTATTTTTATTTTCTAATATTCATATAGAGTTAAACTTCAAGGTAATCCCCTTTCCCCAATCAATACTACCCCTATAGGTAAACCAATTTTTAATCCCCCTTTATCTTAGAAAAGTTGAGTCCTTTAACAAAGATATCAAGATACATCCAGGAAGAATCAAGACAACCTTCCTTGCCCACACTGAGAATTTATAACCACTCTCCCAACTTTTTCTTCCACCAGTGTTTCTGTGTATTTGTGTTTGTCCTGATAATATATAAATCTTACACTTGGGGTTCTTTTTGTTGAGGTTCTTCCTTTATTTGCTTATATATATATTTTTTTCTTTTGTCGTATACTTTTTTCAGTCTTTTTGTTTGTCTGTTTTTGTTTGTATACTTCATAAATCTTACCTTGGGGCCCATTTGGGCTGAACTTTCTCTTTTATCTTCCCTTTCTTTCCTGTATCTCTTTCTCTCTCTTTTTTTTTCTTTTTCTTTTCTTTTTTCTCTTGTTTGGGTGGGGAATCCTCATTGCTCAGAATAGTTCCAGGGTGCACCTTGACATCACTACGGTCGATTCATCCAGCTACATCTGTTCAGTCATCTCTCACCAAAATGACTAGGAGGAGGAATGCCCAACAGAAGAAAAATATAGAGGATGGGCCTTCTGCAACAGAGCTAACAGATATCAACATAGACAATATGTCAGAAAGAGATTTCAGGCTAACAATTATCCAGGCAATAGCTAGGTTGGAGAAAGCCATGGATGACCAGACGGAATTGATTAGGGCTGAACTGAAAGTGACCAGAGAGGATGTTCACAATATTAGGGCATAGCTAAAAGCTACCAGAGATGAGGTTCATAATGCTCTCAATGAGTTCCAATCTAATCTAAATTCTCTCAAAGCTAGGGTAACTGAGACAGAAGATGGAATTAGTGATCTGGAGGACAAACAGATAGAGAGAAAGGATCATGAGGAAACCTGGAACAAACAGCTTAGAAGCCACAAAAACAGAATCAGGGAAATAAATGATGCCATGATGTTCCAACATCAGAATTATTGGAGGAGAAAGAAAGAAGTCTAGAAGATATAGTGGAACAAGTTCTTCATGAAAATTTTCCCAATCTTGTGGATGGAACCAGTGTTCATGTACTAGAGGCCGAACGGTCTCCACCAAAGATTATAGATTCCAAAAAAACATGAAGGCACCTGATAGTCAAATTGAGGAATCATAATTGTAGATATAATGTCTTGAAAGCCACTAGGACAAAGAGGCTCCTTACTTACATGAAAAAAATGTTCATCATAACTAGCCATCAGGGAGATTCAAATTAAAACCACATTGAGATACCACCTTACACCACTTAGAATGGCCAAAATTAGCAAGACAAGAAACAACATGTGTTGGAGGGGATGTGGAGAAAGTGGAACCCTCTTACACTGTTGGTGGGAATGTAAATTGGTACAGCCACTTTAGACAATAGTGTGGAGATTCCTCAAGAAATTAAAAATAGAACTTCCCTATGTCCCTGCAATTGCCCTACTGGGTATTTACCCCAAAGATACAGATGTAGTGAAAAGAAGGGCCATCTGTACCCCAATGTTTATAGCAACAATGGCCACGGTCGCCAAACTGTGGAAAGAACCAAGATGCCCTTCAACGGACGAATGGATAAGGAAGATGTGGTCCATATACACTATGGAGTATTATGCCTCCATCAGAAAGAATGAATACCCAACTTTTGTAGCAACATGGACAGGACTGGAAGAGATTATGCTGAGTGAAATAAGTCAAGCAGAGAGAGTCAATTATCATATGGTTTCACTTATAACAACAAATAGCATGGAGGACAAGGGGAGTTAGAGAGGAGAAGGGAGGTGAGGGGAATTGGAAGGGGAGGTGAACCATGAGAGACTATGGACTCTGAAAAACAATCTGAGGGGTCTGAAGGGGCGAGGGGGTGGGAGGTTGGGGAACCAGGTGGTGGGTATTAGAGCATGGATTGCTTGGAACACTGGGTGTGGTGCAAAAACAAGGAATACTGTTAAGCTGAAAATAAAATAAATAAATAAATAAATAAATTGTAAAAAAAAAATCATCATAATCAAAAAAAAAAAAAAAAGAAAGAAAGAAAGAAAGAAAAGAAAGTTCCCTTACCATTTAAGTGCTCTTCCTAGAAAACAAAGATCCTATGTTTTATGTTCTATTTGTGTAGGTATATAAGCATTCTAGAAATTATGTGAAATTCATGGAAATTTGATATGTCTTAGTATAATGTTATCCTGTATAATTACTCTCTTATCTTCTGAATTTGCTGTCATCAAAACTGAGGCTCACACTGAAAGGACTTGAACCAGAGTGCCAGGAAAATGCCCCAGCTGACCCTCACGCAAAGGCAGCCGGCAAAAGTATCTATAAAGAATGCGGCACATGTGGGTAACATCAATTCTGCCTCTGCAAAAATGTCCCCTCATTGTGAGATTTCTGACATTCTGATGCCAGGGTAACATGGCATCCCTCTGCTTCTGAATCAGAGAAAATGAGATATATAAACCATGGCTTTAAGTTGAACAAAGAGTTAAGTCTTTGGGAAACCCAGGGCAGCTGCTAGGTTTTCCTTGGCTCACTGGCAAACTCCACGGTGATTTTTGTTTATTTGCTTTTTTCATTCCTTCACCTATCACCGTGTATTTAAGATGATTCAGACTATGACTACACAGTGGAGGGAAGACTTCTGTAAAGTCGTGGGAACAGTTTGCCAGCAATTTCTGACTTGTCAGACACATTATCCTGGAAAAATTATTTTTGCCCTCAGAGGACTCACATCACCTCTTTTGAGAGACATTTGAACAGCCACAGCTGGTCTTTATTCAGCTGTCACCTAGCCGGACTCATCAATGTGTTCTTCTTACTGTATGTGTGTTTTCGATAGAAGTTTGCCCTGCTGCAAAGCAGATGCCCTCACAGTGGCAAAGGAACTGTCAATGATTTCTTTCTTTTTCTCTTCCTCTCTTCCTTTAAAAATATTTCCCTTCCTACAGCTCAATGGAGCCCCTTTCTGTTTGCTAGATAAGATGCTGCCTAATTCATGAATCATATAATAAAGCTAATCATCCTTTAAAATTTATTTATTTAAGGGGTACCTGGGTGGCTTAGTGGGTTAAAGCCTCTGCCTTCAGCTCAGGTCATGGTCTCAGGGTCCTGGGATCCAGCCCCACATCAGGCTTTCTGCTTGGCAGGAAGCCTGCATACCCCCCTCTCTCTGCTTGTCTCTCTGCCTACTTGTGATCTCTGTCAAATAAATAAAATCTCTAAAAATAATTATTTGAATTGTGTCATTAATAGATAATACATGCATTGTCTCCCCCACAGAAAGGTAGTTGGGCATGAGATGGGGAGTAGGGGGTGTCTGATCAGGAAGCTATAGGGGAAAAGCCCCATCCACTGACACCCCAGACATTCACATGATCCTTCTGCAGTTCACAGGAATCAAGTTTGTCCTCCAACCTCCCTCTGAAAATGCCCCAAGTAGTTAAATGCTCAAACTGGCTCACAGCCATCCACCAGACATCCTGCCCCTCAGCCTTTCAAGTCCACAGCACCTGAGATCAAGCAGCCAGGTTCTCCCAAGCTTAGACATACAAATGTGTGATTTCTTGCTTACCAGCT
>NW_022633367.1:0-6257 GCF_010015895.1 Lontra canadensis
GAGAGAAGAGAATTGAGAACATCCATAGGCACATACCCGTACAACAGCAGCTGAGGTTTTCCATCGTGGGGAGCTTTACTCCTGTTCCCCAAACTGCCAGGGGCTCGGCTAACAGAGTGACAGCTGAAACGGAAGGTTGGATGTGTGTCATCAGGTCACTGTGGCGATGGCTCATGACAGAACTCTCAGGGTGAAGTCATGCCTGCACACTGTGGGGTCATGGAGGGAAGTGGGTTGGGGAGGGGTCGATGGATGATGGGCATTGAAGAAGGCATTTCTTGTGATCAGCCCTGAGTGGTGGAGAGTAGTGATGAGTCCCTGAATTATACTGCAGAACGCAATACTGCGCTGTATGTTAACTAACTCCATTTTTGGACATTAAAAAAAGGAAGGCACCTAGGAGACTGAAATATTCATTTTACAAACAAAAAAACACAAAAAAACCACCACCACCACTTGGGTCTAATCCCACAGATTCTGATTTAACTAGTCTGGGGTAGTGCCTGGGCATCCAGATTTTTAAGAGTTCCCTTTGAAGCCTCTGTTACATGGATTACTCATATATTTTGATTTATTTACCATGAAACTCCTCTTTTATTTAGGGCCTGACACATACCAGGCACTCAATAAATGCCAGCAATTACATGAAACATGCAGAAAACGATACTGTACTGTGAACTAAACTTTTACTTTTGATCAAATTAAAGAAAATGTAAAATAGCTGAAAACTTACTCAGATTAAGTTTACATACAAAGAAGTTTTGAAAATAATCTCTAAAAGCATGGAAATGTATGAAAAACCCACCTCGGCTAGGTGCCAGAGGATTCAAAGGACGATAAACAGATCGAGGCCTGTAAAAGCAAGTGTGAAACTCAAACATAAAATGGTTTTACATAATTTTCTTCCCAACAGAATCCTACTCCCCTTCCTCTACCCTCCCCTTAGCCATTCCTCCTCCTTCCCCTACCCCCTCCAGTTACTTGAAACAGTTTTCCTCGTAGATGCTGTTCCACACTCTCCACGCAGAGGACCCTTCATAGCCAGTGTAACGCTCTGGGCTCAGCAACAGGTCTGCATACTGAGCAGCTGGAGATCGCTCATCTGAACAAGAAACAATTCATCAAAACCTCCCATAGGTCACCAGTTGTCTGAAATGTAACACTGTAATGCAAACATAACTACTAAAAGGTCAGAGAAAGGCTATGCTTTTCAAGTAATGTCCAATTTAAGCGAAAGAGTGGTTAGCACACTGGCGACTGTACTTGACCCGGGATAACTTACACTCCAGAGAGGAAAAAACAACTCCTCCCTTTCCTTTGGATACTCAGTGCTCTCTTAAGGAACAGAACACCCCTCCCCTTCTGAGAGGCATTCATCATTCCTACGTTTTAACCAACTGGGATCGAAAAGACCTAACAGAATCATAACCTGTTCTACTACTTGATTTCTTCCCTATGCAAACACTTACCTAAACACAGGCTCAGGAACATTTTTTTAGCATATAGTATACTAAAAAGAGAGATTTTCCTGCGATTCTCTACTCTGGACTTAGGAAATAAATGGCTCAATAACTTCGGGATTCAAATTTGATCTTAGAACTACACAGTGCTCTAGTTTAAACAAATACACATTACGGTTTGTTTCTATCACTGTTCATACAGAGTACTTTTGCCCTCTCAAGCCAATATACAGCAGACGCAACTTCAGGAAATTGTTAAGATGTATACATTAACCATTTTATTTTATTTTTTTAGGATTTTATTTATTTATTTGAGAGCGAGTGAGCGAGCGCACAAGCAGGGAGGGGCGAAGGCAGGGGAGAGGGAGCAAGAACATGAAGTAGACTCGGCGCGGAGTGCAGGGCCCCATGCGGGGCCTCATGCCATGACCCCGAGATCACAACCTGGGCCAGAACCAACAGTCGGACACTTCAACGACTAAGCACCCCGGGCGCCCCTAAATAACTATTTTCTGTGTTGAAATCCAAATGAGTTTTTACTAGTTTTTCACTATTTGGACATTTTAGTAGAGGTCTCTGAAGGATACAAAAGATAAAGAAAACGGTCTTAATTATCAAGGCTTACATTCTGGATAGAAAAGGGAAATACATGCTTTCATACCTTTAGAAAAAGTGTAACGATCATGCTTCACATGTTGATGATCATAATATCAGAATACATGGAAACGAAAGAACTATCTGTGTTGACACAGAGGTACTCCTTTATTTGTATGTGTCCTACCTTTTCATGTCATGAGATTAAATCAATAGTATGCAGGCACCTGACTTAAAACAGGGCCAAATATGGCCATTAAAATATGGTCCCTCATTTTTTCATTACAAATAGTGTATTTTCCTTTTAACCAACAATATTCATTGAGCAATCAGTGTCCATAACTGAGATTATCCATAACTGTAAGAGGAAAACGGCATCCTGATCCATACTGTCCAAGAACTACTTGGTACTTCTGTAGGAAGTAGGAAGAACACGAAGAAATGATTTAGATCTAACTTACAGACAATAGAAACATGAACTGAAGAATATTGGCTCCATTTCTGCCCTAACATTATATAGATATTCCACTATATAAGTTAAGGCACAGAAAATAGGTAATTTACAGATGGATTTACAGAAACTGTAAAGGACATGGACTGGTTCAAGAGTTACAAACAGTAATTAAAAAAAAAATATTCATTAAAAAAAAAGAAAGATTCAAACTATAGAGTGTGGCTTTTAAAGTTCAAACAGAAGTTTTACAATTCACTAGTTTCTGTTATATATTTTTAATTTCTCTGAGGTAGTCTTGATTAAGCTCATTTGCAAAACTGATCTATTTACAAATACTAAACCTACCAGATGCATATATATTCATTGAGATACGTGTGTACACATTTATAAAGAATGTGTGTGTGCATGTAAGTTTATACATATACGGGGTCATCTAAGAATGTACACCTCAGGCTAATATCAACCCAACAAAAGCAACTAAACAACCAATAAGGAAAAACAATAAGATTAAGATATTAAACTACATTTTAAATCATTATACCTTAAGGAAGTGACAATCACAAGAGTAAAATCAAGTATATCAATGTTTAACTTACAACTTATATTCTCAATGTCCTTAATGTGTATTCCCTTAATTGAATCAAAAGTGCATTGCTGGTTTAAGTGGTTCTTAAAAATTTTAATACTTTTTCAAATCATGAAAGGCGGGTCTTGTTAATTTATAGAAGGGATTAGCAAACTATGACCCATAGTCCAAATCTGGTCTGTATACTTTTTGTAAAGAAAGTTTTATGGGAACATAAGCCACATTCATTTACTGCTTTCACACAATTATGACACAGCTGAGTAGTTGCAAGAGAAACCGTACCGTCCACGAAGTCTAAACTTTTTACTATCTGTCCATTTACAGAAGAAAGTGTTTCTTAAGCCCTGACCTACACTGACAAGAACTTCATGGCAACTAGATGAGGAAGTTGGGGTGAGGGAGCATCCACAGGTTGAGTTCCCCTACAAACACACCAGTGCTGGTACCCCATCCTTCCCCTGGGGCCACCTGTGACACGATTTTAATTAGCCTGTTCAGAAACTACAACTTTTTTCCATTTGCACGGTGGTAGCATTCATTTGGATAATGCTCTTTGGACCCCTAATATGTCTTCCTCCTCCCCAAAGCTTTCTCTTCTTGCTCCCTTTGTAAAGCTCTTCCCAAACTGTTCCATCTGACCGTGCTAACCATTCCCAAAGGATTTGAAGAATGTCCACGGAACCAAAATATCTAATTCTGGGAATTCATCAATTTCAACTAATGCTTTTCCTTCCTTTTCAAGCATACCTTTTTTCCCCAAACGAATTTTCTTTTCATGGTCACTTAATTGCGCATTAGTGTTAGGAGGCTACACGGCATGTTCGAGGATGCGAGCCAGTCCTCCACACCTCCTAACCCAAATATCTCTTCAAACATAGCACAGGTCAACTTAGCGTGCAGTCTTTTTGTTTATGGACACAGATAAAAAATACTGCTGTAGACTCAGGATTGAGCCTCCCACCCTCCATCACCAACTCTAACACTGACTGCTAGTAATGCATTATTAAAATGCACTATAAAATATTCAGGTGAGGAGAACCTATAGTTTATAAAGCACCCAAGTAATTCTGACACACAGCCAGATTTGGAAACTGTTTTAGACAATACTTTAAATTTATTAATGAACACTTTTTTTTGAATTTTTAAAGGTTTTTATTATTTGACACAGAGATAGAGAGTACAAGTAGGCAGAGCAGCCAGCAGAGGGAGAGGTAGAAGCAGGCTCTCTACTGAGCAGGGAGCCTGATGTGGGGCTCGATCCCAGGACCCCGAGATCATGACCTGAGCAGACGGCAGCAGCTTAACTGGCCGAGCCACCCAAGCACCCCTAATGGACACGTTTTAAGGGAAAATATAAAAGTAAAAATCTGTCATACTATATAGGTTATTTATGAACCAACAACTTCATTCAGCAAACATTTATTGAGCAAGTACCAAGTCCAGGCACTGTTCTAGGCACTAGGGATAAAGCAGTGAGCCTGAAAGACAAAGCCTCAGGTGGCTTACAAACTCGTTGGAGCAGACGGACAATAAACAGATTAACTAAATAACCTGCCCTGCACTCTCTGGTCATTCTTGGTACTCAGAGCGGGCAGCAGTGTCAACACTCACACTGAGAGTGGTTGCCGTTTTCTAGAGGCAGGTGACAGCAGGCTTCTCTGATGAGGTGACATTTGAGCAGAAACCCGAAGCAGAAGAGGCCACGCATAGAGACAACAGCGACAACAACAAAACAGGAGTAGGGAGAGGAGCTTACCTTAAACTGTTAAATTATTTAAAAATCTACTATTTGATCTATAAGGGTCATCTTCTTTTCAAATAAAGACAGAACAAAAACAAAACAGAGAACAGGGGTGTAGAGATATATTCCAATAAACTGGGGTGAATATTCTTTAGATTGTTTTAATCAAAAGGTTTTACATAACTGAAATAACTAGATGATGACTCTAAAGCTACTCTGAAGTGTTTTTAAAAATTGTATATATAAATCGTCGGGACATACACAAACATGACCACCCAGAGAAGTAGCGGTAATCCAACCAGTAAAATTGTTTATAGGCTTCAGGACTACACATAATATAAAAATTACTAATTTTTAAATTATGAAATCCTAAATTCTTGTAGGACATCTCTTCCATTTTTATAATATAAGAAGCTAATGTTCAAAAATTAGTTAACACTATATTGATGAGAGGTGACTGAGTACATCATTGCTCATACCAAGTGATCTCTGGAATGGAGTAGCATTTTTTGTTAAATACCTATAAAAGAAATATATACTGACATTATTTACTATAAGAAATATTCACAGAAATGATTTTTAATTTAAAAATCTGTTAATTACACACTAAAAAATTTTTATCTTAATCAAAAAATAGGTAAAATGGTAAGCTGGCAAGAAGTGACTGTGAGTGTTGAACACTAAGCATAATTAGAATAATTAGAATGACAACCGGAGAGCAAATGAAAGAGTAAGCAGTGCTGTCAATCCTTAACCTAGGTACAACAGCTTGCTTTGATGAAACATTTGCCAATTCTAAATATCATAACAGGACTATTTTATTAATTTCCCATTATTCTATCCAGATACCCAAAGAAATTTTTTTTTCAGATCTCTTAAAAATATTCTTGCTGGCGGCAGGCGCAGTTCCTGGGTGCCTCAGTTGGTTAGGCATCTACCTTCGGCTTAGGTCATGATCTCAGGGTCTGTCCTGTGACAGGCTCCCTGCTCACCTGGGTGTGGGAGTGCTATGAGGGTATGCTTCTCTTTCTCCCTCTGCTGCTCCCCCTGCTGTGCCCTCTCTGTCAACTAAAGAAAATCTTAAAAAAAAAAAAATCCTTACTGGGATTGCCTAGGCAGCTCAGTTGGTTGAGTGTGTGACTCTTAAAAACATTTTTTTAAAATTTTTTTAAAATAAATTTTTTTTAACTTATTTATTTGACAGACAGAGATCACAAGTAGGCAGAGAGGCAGGCAGAGAGAGAGGAGGAAGCAGGCTCCATGCTGAGCAGAGAGCCCAATACGGGGGTCGATCCCAGGACCCTGATATCATGATCTGAGCCGAAGGCAGAGCCTTATCCCACTGAGATACCCAGGTGCCCCCCCCCAAAAAAAATTTTTTAAAGATTTTATTTATTTATTTGACAGACAGAGATCACAAGT
>NW_022633368.1:0-6247 GCF_010015895.1 Lontra canadensis
TTTTCTTTGTACAGAGCCTTCTTACACTCCCAGATGAGATTACTCACTTTCCTTCTCCTCTCTTAGCATATTTTTGACACCATCATGATGGCATTTTTTTCTCTGTAGTATTATTTATCTGTCTGTATTCCATTATCAGGACATGGGTTTTTAGCTCCTTTTTATCTACAGCATAGTTGCTTCATGTGTACTTATTAAGTATTGGAATGAAATAAATGAATACATGATGAATGGATGCTAAGATACAAAATGCTCTTATATGAAGCCATTGATTATTCTAAAGTGACCAAATTACTTCAAAGTGAATAATTTAGGTAATAAGAGACTCTGTCTTAGGATACATATCTTAGGATATGCCCTATAAGAACTAATCAATAAAAAGGCTTGGTAATATCTTTATGATTTACTTAATCAATCACTCATCTCTTTCTGAAGTGGAGAAGTGGAGAATGCTTCTCTCATTTCTACATTTCAACAATAATTAGAAAACAAACCAGTTCCCAGGATTGATGTTCACTGTTAAAGTGGTGTAGATTTTGCAAGTCTTAATTAATTTGTGGCAAACACATAGCAGTCTCCATGGGCAGCTTCACCTGCATACAGCAGCATAATCATTTTTTCTCATAGTAAAGATTTTTATGTGTCTTAAGTCTTCTCCAAGAGTGTGGTTATCATCAGATAATCACACCCTTGGGAGATTAAAAACACTTATCTTTGGATCATGACTTGCAATGCCCCAGGGGTGTGATTATCTCAGGAAATTCACACGCTCTGTCATGCCTAATTGCTTAATTATTATAGCTGCAAGTTCACACTACCATACAGGGGCTACAGTTGGGTCAGCATTTCCAGTATAAATTCCTTTTCCAAGAGTACAACTCAGCCATTAAAAAGAAAATAAAAATATATGTTTTGTTGAAGCACTGCACTACAGGTCTTATTCAAAGAAATGTCTTTCTTTAGTACATTATTTTTATCTCAAAAATTGGGTCCCTTTCCCCCTAGTGAGTTGACCAAAGAAATAATGTTAATCAAATGTCTTTAAAACATATATTTTTTGGACATCTGGGAAAATAATACACATTCTAAAAGCATAAATATGATTTCCTCTATCTAAACAGCAAGAACGGCTCATGCAATTTCTACTTTCCTGGGAAATACACTTTTTAGAATCATTCATAAAATATTTTTTTCTTTGTTAAGTAGAACAAAATAAACCATAGTTGAAAACGGCCACATACACATTTCAAACCTCGGCTAAATATTTTCTTAGGTCAGAGATTGTTAACTTACTACAGAGGATTGAGTAAAGGGCCATTGGGTAGAAGATGGGAAGCAAGGAGAGGTAGCCAAAACACTGCCTAGTTGCTTTTTAATAAGTCCCCTCAATCGTATTGGTGTCTCGAAGGTGACAGATGCCTTAAAGCCTGGAAGAGGCTGATTCATGTGGCTCAAATTCACAAGAGATCAAACCTTACAGGCCACTCTGCTAACTCCACTAATGTGTTCATGGACAGGACATGTATTAAAACCATTAGCCATACTTCACCTGAAGTAACACCTTCTCAATAACAGCATTCCTAAAATACTAATAAAAAATTCCCCATAAGCACAGAATTGGAAAAAGGAGAAGGAGAGTGTTCAGTCATATTTCATATAGAATGTGCTGTGGGCTAAACACTTGTTCCTCACATCAGAAGATACCCTCTGTCACCGACAGTTACTGAAACTCTGGAAGCAGGATCAGTTCTGTGGGAGTATATTAAAATTTGACCTTTTATTTTCTGTGTTCTAGGCTAGTAGGTCTCAAAGCATACAATTGGAAAACTAAGTTTTGGACTAATCCTCCTCCCAATACAGAAAGAAAACCTTATTCATTCCTTAAATCTGCCACACCTCCTTTCAGTTTCTTTGGTAAAGTGCTTTAGCCTTTTTTTTTTTTTTTCAAGAGATGCGGCAGTCTTTCCATTAAATACCACAGAGTAGGACACCTGCCCCTCCAGGGAAACTGCCTTTGCCAGGGCATTACTTCCAATATCAGTCCTGTCTTAAACCATTGGTTCTTCAATCAACCAATCAATCTTCGTGGAATTTAGAATGAAATACAAATGTCATATTTCTTTAAAAATAGCAGCCAAAATGTCTACAGATAATGAAAGTGTGTGTCCATTCCCCTCCCGGCAAAATAAAAAATGGTTTTTCCTCATTTATAATTGGAATGTGCTATATTGTTAAAGAAGAGGTCAATAAATGCAGTTCCTGATATTTCTTGAAAATTTGAAATGTTGAATAGTATCTTAACTTCATAGAATATAATCATGTGTGCTAAAAATGGGTGCATTAAATAATCTATCAGAAAAAATAGGAGGAAAATAGATAAAAGTCAAAAGAGAAACTAAAAGCTTTTTATCGTTTTCATCATTTCATATATAAATTTTACTGTGACTCCCACGTGGAAAGTTTTAATCATTTCATGGACACGTGTGTTAGAGTACCCACTCCACAGTTACCAATAATGAGGTAACCATAGATAATACATCTGGTGTTTTGTGAATCTGGAGATCAAGATGGTTCATGAAAAGAAGAAAGAGTAACAGTTGCTAAGTAGAATGATACTCAATATAGGAGCCAATTATGTATATTCTATTCTGTGAATGTTTTACCTTACATGTTATGAAAGTGAAAAAGGAAAGATAGATTCACAGGTCTTTGAAGATGATTTGGAGGTAGACAAATGAGAAAGGAGGTCTGAGAGTAAAAGCAGTTTGTTGCATATTATGCAACTATTCTGGAACAATCAATTATGACTTTTTTTCTACCTTGTTCCCAATTCTTATTTATACATACAAATGTATCGAGAGTTCTAGTAAAAGGCATTTGTTAGGTTAAGCGAGATAAAGATGGGTTTGTTACTACTAGTCTCTGAGGTATCAACAAGGGCTTTCCTAGTAATGCATGCATAAACATAAAATAAGAAGAAGCCAGAATTAAATAGGAGGAGTAAGTTTCAGATTCTACTATAGATGAGTTTTTAAATTTTTGGCGTTCAGATGCTACTTAAAGAAACCAAAGATTTATATGCTCATACATTTAAAATTTAGCATATAATATTACGGGGTCCATGAATCTCTTAGAGCCCATTTGGAGAACATGAATTAAGAACCTCAAATGCACAGAAAATGTATATAATAGCTAATTATTACCAATGACAAATGTAGGTAAAATGACCCCCAAAATTGCTTTAGGAAGAAAACACCTATTTGAGTTTTGACTAATGTAAATAGCTATTCGACCGCCACCACAAGCGTATCAAACATCTCCATACACCCAAAATATTTCCTCCTTCACCTTTGCAGGCAATCCTTACCCAAGCATAGACAAAAATTTAAGAGACACTGCCAAAATGTCCTCACCGTGGATGTGCCATTTTACATTCCCACCAGCAATACATGATCATTTCAGTCCACATGCATGACAATTCTTGTTATTGTCAGTCTTTCAAATTCTAATAACCCAAATTAAAAACTGAAGTGGATGTGTACTGTAACTTTGTGATCCCTCGATGACTAATGATGTTGAGCATCTTGGGCTTAGTGGCCACTTATATATTATTTTATGTAAAATACCTGTTCAAATAGTTTACCCATTTTAAAGGCTGGATTGTATGTCTTATTTTTGAGATTGTAGAGTTCTTTATATATACTGGGAAAACATTCTGGGAGATCTCTGTTTCTATATCATCTATATACAATTTTTTGGCTCATTTGGGACTTGCCTTTTCATATTCCTAATGGCAAATCTTGAAGGATATTCTTAATTATGTCTTGTTAATACAATTACATATTATCATCTTCCCTTTATTTATATACTCTTTATATCCGTCCAGAAAATTTTAGCCTAATTGAGCGTCCAAATCATTGTTCCCATGGGGATATGTGTGTGTGTGCGTGTGTGTGTGTGTGTGTGTGTGTGTGTGTGTGTGTGATGTAAGGTAAAGGTTGAGGCTCATTTTGCTCCTTATGAAAATTTAATTACTTCAATTCAATTTGCAGAAAAAACAATATTTTCTCTTTGATTTGCCTTGCTTCCTTTTGCAAAAGCCAGTTTGCAAAATATACAGGAATCCACATCTGAACGCTGTAACCTCTGCCCCTGACCTATATGTCTGACTTTGCAAATATTACACTTGTTTAGTATAGTATAGGCTTATAATATATCACAAAGTCAGATGGTTTGTTCTGGAATAATTTCCTTTTTCAAATTGTTTTAAATTTCCATATGAATTTAATGAAGGAGGTCAAAGATCTATACACAGAAAACTACATGACTTTGATGAAAGAAATTAAAGAAGACACAAATGGAAAGTAATTCCATGTTCATGGATTGGAAGAACCAATATTGTTAAAATGTCCACATTACTGAAAACAATCTACAGATGTGATGCAACCTCTATTAAAAGTCCAATGGCATATTTTACAGACACAGAAAAAAATCCTAAAATTTTATGGAAACACAAAAGACCCTAAGTAGCTAAAGAAATACTGAGCAAGAACAAAGCTGGACGTATGTCAAACTATACTCTCTCTCTCTCTATATATATATATATAGAATATATTAAACTTTCTTATGTCAAACTATACTGCAAAGCTATAGTTATCAAAACAGTACCACTCTGGCATAAACACATAGACTAATGGAACAGAAAAGAAAGTCCTGAAATAATCTCTCACCCATATGGTCAATTGACATTTGACAAGGGGTGCCAAGGATACTGAATGGGGAAAGGACAATCTCTTATAACTGGGGTGAAAACTGGATAACCATGTGCAGAGCTAAACTGTACAACATGCACAAAGCTTAACATAAAATACATTAAAGACATAAAATGTGAAACCATGACCCTCTTAGAAGAAAATGGGGGATCGTCTGGGTGGCTCTCTTGATTTTGGTTCGAGTCACCATCTCAGGATCTTCGGATCAATTCCTGCACCAGGCTCCACGCACAGTGTGGCATCTGCTCAGAATTCTCTCTCTCCCTCTCCCTATGCCCTCTGCCCACCCACACACACACACACACACACACACACACACACAAACACACACACAGGTATGTGTATCTATATCTATATCTATATATACATCTCTAATATACATATATAAGTATATAGATATAGATATATATAAATATATATATTCTTATTTTTATTTTTCTTGGCTAATAAAACATTTTTCAGAATCTCCGTCTTCCTTCCTTTCATTACAAGGTTATTCACATGTTTTTGGTGCCTCCTGAACAATTCGACCACCACTACCTCCTCAATCTCCATGAAAGTGATTGTTACCTAATGTCATCTGCCATTTTTTTAAAAATGGTTGGCATCTTTTTGGAGTTTACCTTTTTTTGGTATTGAGTATCTGTTCCTAGGCTGATGAAGGTGACTTTCATCCTTCTCTTTCCTTCTGAATTTGTTTCTTTTTGGGAAAGTCAATTCTCTAGTCCTTAAGAAGGACCTCTAAAAGCTAAATGGTTCTTCTTTGTAAGTCTACATTCCTTTTTCACATGTTGTATGTCAAGTGACCAGAGATTTGGGAGCTGACAGCATTTATCAGCATTTAAAAGAAAAACATTTAAATTAAATTTAAATTAATTTAATCTAAATACATTTAATTTAAATTTAAAATTTAAATTAAATACATTGAAAGAAAAAAATGTATTTTTAAAAAGGGATCAAAAAAAGGATGAAGCAAACAAATTGCAAGACAATAGACAAAACTCGAGGAGCTCAGTCATTTCATGAAATGTCAGTGGTTTCTATACTCTAATGAAAAGATTAAATTGGTTAGATTGCATCAATACCCACATACACACATAATGATGTGCTGCTTCTATGAGATACAGAATCAGCTCACCAAGGCAGAAACAAAATTCGGTAGTATTGAACACCTAAAATGGAACAACTCTTCTACCAACCTAGAAGGGGACGTCCTAACGAGTCTCAGAAGTGATGGAGGAAACATTGAAGGTCTAAGAACTGGAAAAATGAGCGAAATGTGTATAGAAAGATATCCTAAGAGAATGTACAAAGTATTAGAATCAGGAAGTGAATTCCTCAAAGTCATCGGAGATAAGTAAAAAATACAGAAAAATTCCTTGGAATTCTGTGACATAGGAACAAAGGTTGAAAATCCTATTGGTGAGAGTGTAAGGACCTATTTAGAAACTGTCCCTGCTCCCCTTCCCCCAGGG
>NW_022633369.1:0-5822 GCF_010015895.1 Lontra canadensis
GGAAGTTAACCAATGAGATGTCTTATTTAGCTTGAGTAATTTTCAGACCAGGGTTGAATTTTCTGGTAACCTGAAATAAATTGTTGCTCTAAATTCCACAGGATACTGTTTTAGTAATAAACTGGACAATACAGATGAGGGTGTTACCTTTCCAGGATATTGCCAGAATAAAGGGAAAGAGAAGAGAGATAAAGGATCACATGTTTGGTCAAAGCTTGGTGTCTTGATCCATTGTCTTGGGAGAGCATCGTCTACCTAGATGTCAGCTATTTCACTTTCTTCCAAGTAGATTCAGGAATATCAACTGTCTGTGTAGGATCAGGTGTCAGGTGGAGACTTCTGCAGCTGTGAGATGTGGACCGGAGGCTCAATACCTTTGAGTTTTAGAGAAGGAGATTTATAAAGTCCCTCTTTTACTGGCTTTCAAGGGATGTCTTCCTCTAATGATGTGTATCAAATACTTAATCACCAGGCTCTAAACTGTGATGGAGAGGATCTTTTTAACTGTGATCTAGGAAGTCTTCCATAACCTCTTGATTGCAGGCTTGAGCACTGGACATCACAGACTTACAGTAGCTGGATAGACCATCATGCAACACAATGGATCAGTAAAAGGTTGTACACTGAGAAAATTCAATGAACTCTGCAAGGATTTCCTAAAGGCTCCTGTGATTTTCCCAGTGAAATATATGCCCTGGTCACTGGAGATCACAGAAAGTGTGCCCCACGAGAGAAACCCATTTTTAACAGGGTCTTTGCCATAGTGCAATCATCAGCCTCTTGGCAGGGAAAGGCTTTAACTGATGCAGAAAATGCAGAAACAGCAGCGAGGGTATATTACAAACCCTACTAAGTGGCAGTGGAATGAACCCAGCTGCATGTGTTCAAAGAGTCTACAGGAAGGAGGCCTGAAACCTCTGGAGACAAAATGTTGTTCAGGATTATGGACCTGACAAGTTAGACACCACTGGTAAACATTTTTTATGGGTTATTTTTATCTGCTTTAGAAGGCTTCCCACTGATGTCCATTTATCATTTGAATCATCTTAAATGCCCAATTGGGGGTGAAGGAATGAAAAAAAAAAAAGAAAAATGGGGTTTGCCAGGGATCTGGGAAGAACGAAGTGGTTGTCTTGATTTTCCCTTAGCCTGACTCTTTCTCTAAAACACTTATTTACCCACCTTCTTCTCTCCAATTCAGAAGGAAAAAGGTGCCATGTTACAAGGACATCAGGATGGCCTTCATCTGGCAATGAGGAGCCATGTTTTGTCGAACTGGAGTGGACCTTACTTACATGTGCCACAATCTTACAACTATAATAGAAAAAAAAAACTTAGTAGGAAGTTCTTTTGATAATGTTTCCTATGAAATTTAACATATCAAATACTCTAAATAAATTTAGCAAATCCTTTGGGATGTTCCAGGTCAAAGAGTCTTAAGAGGGCTAATATTACAAAGAAAATTAAAAAAAAAAACCCACAAAATTCTTCATTCTCTTCAGGAAGGGAAACCAAATTCTGATTTTTTTAAGATTTTATTTATTTGACACAGATAGTTCACAATTAGGCAGGGAGGGAGAGAGAGAGAGATGAATTCCTGTCTCACATTGAGGTCTCATCCATTTTGAGTTTATTTTTGTGTACAGTGTAAGAAAATGGTCGAGTTTCATTCTTCTACATACAGCTGTACAGTTTTCCCAGCACCATTTATTGAAGAGACTGTCTTTTTTCCACTGTATATTTTTTCCTGTTTTGTCGAAGATTATTTGACCTTAGAGTGGAGGGTCCATATCTGGGCTCTCTACTCTGTTCCACCGGTCTATGTGTCTGTTTTTATGGCAGTACAATGCTGTCTTGGTGATCACAGCTTTGTAGTAAAGCTTGAAATCAGGTAACATGATGCCCCCAGTTTTATTTTTGTTTTTCAGTATTTCCTTAGCGACTCAGGGTTTCTTCAGATTCCATACAAATTTTTGGATTATTTGCTCCAGCTCTTTGAAAAATACTGGTGGAATTTTGATCGGAATGGCATTAAAAGTATAGCGTGCTCTAGGCATTATAGAAAATTTAACAATGTTTATTCTTCTGATCCAAGAGCATAGAATGGTCTTCCATCTTTTTGTTTCTTCTTCAATTTATTTCATGAGTGTTCTATAGTTCCTCAAGTACAGATCTTTGACTCTTTGGTTAGGTGTATTGCCAGGTATCTAATGGTTCTTGGTGCTATAGAAATGGAATCAATTCTCTAATTTCCCTTTCTGTATTTTCATTGTTAGTGTATAAGAAAGCCATTGATTTCTGTACATTGACTTGGTATCCTGCCACGTTACTGAATTGCTGTATGAGTTCTAGTAGTTTGGGCTTGGAGTCTTTTGGGTTTTCCATATAAAGAATCATGTCATCTGCGAAGAGAGAGTTTGACTTCTTCATTGCCAATTTGGGTACCTTTAATTTTTCTTTGTTGTCTGATTGCTGTTGCTAGGACTTCTAATACTATGTTGAACAAGAGTGGTGAGAGTGGGCATCCTTGTCGTGTTCCTGATCTCAATGGGAAGGCTGCAAGCTTTGTCCCATTGAGGATGATATTTGCTGTGGGTCTTTTATAGATATATTTTATGAAGTTCAGGAATGTTCTCTCTATCCCTATACTTTGAAGCGTTTTAATCAGGAATGGATGTTGGATTTTGTCAAATGTTTTTACTGCATCAATTGAGAGGACCATGTGGTTCTTCTCTCTCCTCATATTAATTTGTTCTATCACATTGATTGATTTGTGAATGTTGAACCATCCTTGTGGCCCAGGAATGAATCCCACCTGGTCATGGTGGATAATCTTTTTAATGTGCTGTTTGATCCTGTTTGGTAGTATCTTGTTCAGAATCTTAGCATCCATATTCATCAGTGACATTGGTCTGAAATTCTTCTTTTTGTTAAGGTCTTTGCCTGGTTTGGGGATCAGGTAATGCTGGCTTCATAGAAAGAGTCTGGAAGTTTTCATTCTGCTTCAGTTTTTGAAACAGCTTCAGGAGAATAGGTGTTATTTCTTCTTTGAAAATTTGGTAGAATTCCCCAGGGAATCCATCAGGTCCTGGGCTCTTGTTCTTGGGGAGGTTTTGGATCACTGCTTCAATCTCATTACTGGATATCAGTCTATTCAGCTTGTCAATATCTTCCTGATTCAATTTTGGGAGTTTTTAGCTTTCCAGGAATGCATCCATTTAATCTAGGTTGCTTAGCTTATTGGCATATAACTGTTGATAATAACTTCTGATGATTTTTTCTACTTCCTTGGTGTTAGTTAGGATCTCTCCCTTTTCATTCATAATTTAATGAATTTGGGCTTTCACTCTTTTCTTTTGGATTAGTTTGGCCAATGGTTTTTCAATCTTATTGATTCTTTCAAAAAAAAAAAAAACAGCTTCTAGTTTCATTGATACGTTCTACTGTATCTCCGGTTTCTACCTCATTGATCTCAGGTCTAATCTTGATGATTTCCCTTCTTGTGTGTGGAGTTGGTTTGATTTGTTGTTGATTCTCATGTTCTTTAAGGTATAGAGACAGCTGGTGTGTTCTGGATTTTTCAGTTTCTTTAAGCGGGGCTTGGATGGCTATGTATTTCCCCCTTAGGACCGCCTTTGCTTTATCACATAGGTTTTGGACCAAAGTGTCTTCATTCTCCCTGGTTTCCAAGAACTGTTTCAGTTCTTTGATCTCCTGGTTGATCCAAGCATTCTTAAGCAAGGTGGTCTTTAGCTTCCAGGTGTTTGAGTTCCTTCCAAAGTTTTCCTTGTGATTGACCTCCAGTTTCAAAGCATTGTGATCTGAGAATATGCAGGGAATAATCTCAGTCTTTTGGTATCGGTTGAGTCCTGATTTGTGACCCAGTATGTGGTCTATTCTTGAGAAGGTTCCATGTGCACTTGAGAAGAATGAGTATTCCGTTGTTTTAGGGTGGAATGTTCTGTATATATCTATGAGGTCCCTCTGGTCCAATGTATCATTCAATGCTCTTGTTTCTTTATTGATTTTCTGCTTCGATGATCTGTCTATTTCAGAGAGGTGTGTTAAGATCTCCTACTATTAATGTATTCATATCAATATGACTCTTTATCTGGATTAACAGTTATCTTATGTAATTGGCTGCTCCCATATTGGGGGCATAGATATTTACAATTGTTAGATCATCTTGGTGGATAGTCCCTTTAAGAATGATGTAGCATCCTTCTGTATCTCTGAATGCAGTCTTTAGTTTAAAATCTCATTTATTTGATATGAGAATCACTACCCTGGCCTTCTTTTGAGGCCCATTGGCATGAAAGATGTTTCTCCATCCCTTCATTTTCAGTCTGGGTGTATCTTTAGGTTCAAAATGTGTCTCTTGTAGACAATATATGGATGTTTCCTGTCATTTTATGCAATCTGCAACCCTGTGACATTTAATGGGCACATTTAGGTCATTCACATTGTGAGTGATTATTGATAGATACGTTTTTATTGACATCGTGTTACCTTTGAAGTCTTTCTTTCTGTAGATTGTCTCTATATATCTGTTAAATGCTGTTCTTAGATTTTTTCCTCTTTTATAGAACCCCCCTTAATATTTCCTGCAGTGTCAGCTTGGTGGTTGCATAGTCTTTTAAGCCTTGCCGGTCTTGGAAACTCTTTATCTCTCCATCCATTTTGAATGTCAGTCTTGCTGGATAAAGTATTCTTGGCTGCATGTTCTTCTCATTTAGTGCCCTGAATATATCTTGCCAGCCCTTTCTGGCTTGCCAGGTCTCTGTGGACAGGTCTGACATTATTCTGATGGGCTTTCCTCTGTAAGTAAGGATCCTCTTTGTCCTAGAGGCTTTCAAGAGATTATATCTACAATTATGATTCCTCAATTTCACTATCAGTTGCCTTAATGTTTATTTTGTAATCTTTAATCTTGGGTGGGGACCTTTCAGCCTCTAGTACATGAACACTGGTTCCATTCGCGAGATTGGGAAATTTTTCATGAAGAACTTGTTCCACTATATCTTCTAGACTTCTTCCTTTCTTCTCCCCTTAAGGGATTCCAATAATTCTGACGTTGGAATGTTTCACGGCATCATTTATTTCCCTGATTCTGTTTTCATGGCTTCTAAGCTGTTTGTTCCAATCTTCCTCCTGATAATTTCTCTCTATCTGTTTGTCCTCCAGATCACTAATTCCATCTTCTGTCTCAGTTACCCTAGCTTTGAGAGAATTTAAATTAGATTGGAACTCATTGAGAGCATTATGAACCTCATCTCTGGTAGCTTTTAGCTCTCCCCTAACATTGTGAACATCCTCTCTGGTCGCTTTCAGTTTGGCTCTAATCAATTCTGTTTGGTCATCCATGGCTTTCTCCAACCTAGCTATTGCCTGGATAATTGTTAGCCTGAATTCTCTTTCTGACATATTGTCTATGTTGATAGCCGTTAGCTCTGTTGCAGAAGGTCCATCCTCTGTATTTTTCTTCTGTTGGGCATTCCTCCTCCTAGTCATTTTGGTGAGAGTTGAGTAAACTGATGTAGCTGGATGTATCAACCGTGGTGCAGTCAATGTGCACCCTGGAACTCTCTGAGCAATCAGGATTCCCTCCAAACGAGAGAAAAATGAAAGGAAAAAGAAAAGAGAGAGAGAGAGACAGGAAAGAAAGGGAAGATAAAAGAGAAGGTTCAACCCAAATTGGCCCCAAGGTAAGGTTTATGAAGTATAGAAACAAAAACAGAAAATCAAAAAGAGTGATAAAAGTATATGACAAGAGAAATATATATATATATATATATATATATATATATATATATATATATATA
>NW_022633369.1:5832-6244 GCF_010015895.1 Lontra canadensis
ATATATATATATATATATATATATATATATATATATATATATATATATATGCAAATAAAGGAAGAGCATTGTCAAAAAGAACCCCAAGTGTAAGAATTATATACTATCAAGACAAACACAAAAACACAGAAACACTGGTGGAAGACAAAGATGGAAGAATGGATATAAATTCTCAATGTGGGCGAGGAAGGTTGTTTTGATTCTTCCTGGATGTATCTTGATATCTTGGTTAAAGTAGTCAACTTTCCTGCCCACTGGCATTTCTGCCCCCATAGAGATTCAGACGTGTAAAATTCTGATCTCAGGCTGAATTCATGGGTGATTGGAGTTCTTTGTTAAGTAATCAGCTCAATTTAGGGTACAAGTTGAAAAGGCGCCTCCTCCTGCTTTCCCGCCATCTTGTCTCCCCCCC
>NW_022633370.1:0-6243 GCF_010015895.1 Lontra canadensis
ACATTTACTTGAGTGGATCACCAATATAGATTTGCCATGACACAGGGGTTTAGTCTTTTTTTTTCTTAAGAACAGAAACATTCTACAGGAAAAGATTTATTAGTCTTTTTTTTTTCTTCTTGTGAATACATCCATCAAAACTGATCTAATATGGTTAAATTTCCAACATATTTTATTGTTCTCTTTCAAACCTATAAACCAAGGCAAATAAAGGTCACTTTCACCAAGCCTTTTATGATTTACTAAATACCCTCAAGTTTAGTTTTTATTATTTTCTTTCAAGTTCTGATGCAACCAGATATTTTTAAGACAAAACTACTTACTCTCTTAGGCCCTCTTTTTTGTGTGTGTACAATTTTTCTAAACTTACTATCAGTTATCAGTGAACTGCCTTTCCTCTGTTTTTTTTTTTTTTTAAAGATTTTTATTTATTTATTTGACACAGAGATCACAAGTAAGCAGAGAGGCAGGCAGAGAGAGAGGAGGAAGCAGGCTTCCCACTGAGCAGAGAGCCCGATGTGGGGCTTGATCCCAGGACCCTGGGATCATGACCTGAGCTGAAGGCAGAGGCTTTAACCCACTGAGCCACCCAGGCGCCCCTCTTTCCTCTGTTTTTTAAGACAACATTAAAACTTTTAATAAAAACCTTAACGGCGTGTTTTTTTTTTTTAATATATCTCCTACTTTTTACATATAGGGTTGTTTTTCTTACTTTCATCAGTCTTAGTTACAGTTAGTAGAATTTTTTATTCTTAGAAACACTTTAGTCTCTAGTGATGGCTAAGTATTAACCAATTGTGAACAGTTACAACAGAATTCTGTAGATGGCAAATTTATGAATCAGTTAAGCACAAAACATGTTTACCAGCAGATTTAAATATTTTTAGTTTCTTTGCAGTAAGAAGTTAAAAGCACAAACCTGGTTCCAGTAGTTAATGCTTTAGTATTTTATCCCATTTGGTTAAGACCTAGATGTCCAACAAATTTAATTCCATTTGTCATCCAAGTAAACTTTAGTGTTTCAGGTTACTAAAGACTTTGAAAGCTATTTTAACAATTACCCATTAAAGCTTTGAGACAGACAATTAATCATAGTTCAGTTATTTCTTTGCTAACAGATTTTAACAAATAACATGAGCTTATTTGACCTTCAGTGAACTTTGATTGAAGTTTAGCATTTACTGCTGTAACTTTAAAGGCATGTCTATTTTAATTAAACCAACAAACAATTTAGTTTAAATACTGATTTACGTTTCACCTGGACCCACTCCACTTTTAATGTTTACCTGAGACACGGGTGGGAAGATCTGGAGTGGGGGGTGTTAGGTCCATGGGTGCTCTTTTTGTTTCTTGACAGTGAAGAGAGAAGGAGCCGTGGTGCAGGAAGCACCGAGGATGGTCTAGAAGCCAGTTATGCAGGCTGCACCCAAGCTGGTACAGAAACAGAAGGGGGAGACAGAAGAACAAAATGCTGCCAGAAGGCCCCGCCAGCAAGGGGGAGGGGCTAGGCAGTCCAGGTCAGGCCAGAGAAGGCAAGGAACTTCCCCTAAACAAAGGGAGTTTTGGCAGCTGCTTGGGAATATTCCTTAAAGTCTCTGTCTTGAGTTAGACAAACTATAGTTGGCTCCAATTATAGCCATTAACACAAGAAATGAACAAGGGAGAAGTCCCACATCTATTAGGAGGAACGGAGAGATGAAAGAAAGTCAGAGTTCCCTGACTCTGTTTGCCCCATTTTTTCAAACACAACAAACAACACAACAGACAACAAAAAGACAAGACATAGACAACCATAGACCCAGTGGCCCTTACCCAGATCCTGCTGCTGGTGGGGAATTTTTTCGGTCCCCTACAAACATTTGCCAGTGGGGATTTTCTCGGTCCTCTAGAAACGAGTAACAAAACAGACAACAAAAAGACAAGACAAAGACACATAGACCCAGCGGCCCTCACCCACTGGTGGGGGTTTTCCTGGCCCCCTACAGACATTCGCCGGTGGGGATTTTCTCGCTCTCCTAGAAATGAGCAACATAACAGACAACAAAAAGACAAGACAAAGACACACAGACCCAGCGGCGCTCACCCGCTGGTGGGGTTTTTCCCGGCCCCCTACAGACCCAGATGACCACCTAGGGGAGGCTCGGACCCCCAGATAATCTACCAGAAGAGGGATGGGGCATCCCTGCATCCACTCCAGCCCTGGAGAGCATGGCTGTGTCCAGCTTCTCCCCGGTGGGCCATACCCTGGAGCTCCACAATCAGACAGACCAGATCTCACAGAATATGGAGATCTTACCTCCGGAGGCTTTTCCCAGAAATTCTGATGCTGGCTCTGGTCTCGTCGTTTGATCCCGGATGAGCCCCCACATGTTGGGTCCGTTATCAAAGGAACGAGACTGAGACAAAGTTACACAAAGCCTTATTCTATGCCAAGCATTAGAAGTTAGACTGACCGGCCAGGAAAACGAGGCTGAGACAAAGTGAAAGTTATGTAAAGCTTTATTCTATGCCAAGCATTAGAAGTCAGACTGACCGGCCAGGGCTGCCTCCGAAAAGAGCGACGACCCTTGGTCTTACAGGCTAGTTTTTATAGGGCACAATCGCAGACATCTACATATGTGGCTTTGGCTGATTGGATGTCTCCTACCTGTGTGTTTTAGTAACGGTTATCGGAACCGATACTAGTAACTCTTGAGGCGTTTATTAAACAACAAAATGGCCTTGTTTTAGGTGTGTGTTTTAGCAATAGTTACCTGGAACTGATATCAATAACTGTTGAGGCATTTATTAAACAACAAAATGTCTACCTAGGCAACATGGAGTCACTATGGCTAAGTAGGCCCAGGCAGGCCCTAGGGGTTTAACATGTTTTAACATGGAATCAACCCCAACATCCCACCCTTTTCTTTGGAGATTAGTCAATTCTTTGACTTTTTAAAGAATCAGTTAGTGCTGGAATTAGGATGGGAACCGCAGGTTTTGTCCGTTTTATTCCTGCAGTAAGATGTTGGAATCCCTCGGGTCCTCTATAGGATGACAGTAAACGGTTCCTTCCAATGAGACTTCAAGTTTTTCACTCGGTGGCGGCGTATCCAAACCAAGTCTTTGGGTTGGTAAGGATGTGGTTTTACCTCCGTTTCCATCTCAGTGTAGTCAATTTGGATCCCTGCGTGGGCTCTTTTTAAGACAGACTGTAGTGCCTGTAGTGACTGGAATACAGACTGATCAGTCATTTTTGTTAGGATAACCTTTTGTAGCCATGGGCAGAGTGGAGGGGGTCTCCTGAACATTATTTTAAGTGGGGTAACCTTGTTTAAGTAGGGTGTACATTGCGCCCTAAGGAGGGCGAAGGGAAGGAGATCCACCCATCCACCGCCAGTTTTCAGAATTAACTTTATCAAGGTTTCTTTAAGAGTCCAGTTCATTTTCTCTACTTGTCTGGAACCCTGGGGCCAGTAGGCACAGCGTAGTTTTCAATTAGTGCCCACAGCCTTGGCCAATGCCTGTGAGACTGAACTCACAATTGCAGGCTGTTGTTTGACCCAATCACAAGAGGCAACCCAAACCTAGGAATTATTTTTTAGTAGTTTTTGGCTACTATTTCTGCCGTTTTATGTTTGGCAGAAAAAGTTTTTACTCAGTCTGAAAAGGTATCTATAAAAACTAACATATTTTATTTTATTTTATTTTTGTAAAATCCACTTCCCAATAAACTCCTGGTTTTTACTTCTTTCTCTCTCTTTTTATTTCCATCCTAATTTTCCCACTTCTACTGCCTGACATTGTGCACATCTATCAACTACATCCTGAGCCATATTCCCTAACTTAGATACCTGAAGTTGCTTGCCCATGAGTTCCTTAAGTTTGTGTGTCCCTAAATGAGTGCCCTGATGTATTTGGTTTACTAATTTTATTTTATTTTATTTTATTATTTTTTTTAGGCTTTGAGGAAGAATTAACTTTTTGTCCTGGTCTTAGCTTAATCCCCTTTATAGTTTAATTTAGTCAATTTTTATAATTATTTTAAATCTTCCTCTGAATAATCTGGTTTTTCTGGTAGGGCTGAAGCCAGGAGTGTAACCAGTTTTTGAGCCATTTTCCTGGCTGCTTGCTTTGCTGTTTGATTTGCTAATTGGTTTTCTTTTGAAACCACATCAGTCCCCTTTTGGTGTCCTGGGCAATGCATAACGGCCACCTCTTTTGGGTCCCAAATAGTCTGGAGGAGAGCCAGTATTTTTTCTTTGTTTTTAACTTTTTTTCTTCTGTTAATAGGCCCCTTTCTTTATAAATAGCCCCATGTATATGGAGAGTAGCAAAGACATTCCTGTTGTTCCTATAGATGTGTGGCAGGGCCTTTTTAGAGTTCCTGCTCAGGAGAAACCATCGCAGCCCCCGCACACCTCTTTTCATCTGCCATGTAGCTACCCCTGTCTGTGAACAGAGTCATCTCCATATCCGGGAGGGCAATGTCTCTGAGATCTGGCCTTATTCCTGTGACCTGGGTTAGGACCTCCCAGCAGTAGTGTGGGTGGGGTGGGGGTATCGGTTGGTTACCGGTTTCCTGGACTCAGACAGTGAACGCACTCCTTCTTAGAGATCAAAGCCTAAATAAGTGGCCTGTCCCCCGCAAGCATGACTCATAGTCTTCAGCGGCTATTAGCAAGTACTATGGTCAGTCAGCTCCTCTGGCAGTAACGTGGCTGGATTTAGCACCGCCGGGGACCGGAAAATCACTTTTGGTTCGTTGAGGAGGAGGGCCTGATACCCTGTCACTCGGGCGTTTGTTCTTGTCCAGGTGAGCTGGCCTTGGAACACTTTCTGTGGGTTGGACCACTCAAAAGCAAAGAGGGGCTGAGACTCCCTTGTATCCTTGAGATCTAAGACAGTATACATGGTTCTTCTGGGGCTCAGGAGGGAGAGTAGGGTATAGGGGTTAGGCACCATCGGGTGGATATCTTCAACTCATTTGTTAACTTCCCGCAAGTCCTGAATGGGTCGGTACTCCCCAGTTTTGGCCTTTTGACGGGAAGCAAAGGTGTGTTCTATGGAGATCCCTTCCTTTGCTTCCCAGGGGAGGGAGTACTGCCGGACGCGAACAGCCGTAGGCCAAATTTAAAGTCCTTTCTGTTGTTTATTTTTGTCTTTTTGTGCCATTTTCCCCTTGTACCCAGACTTCTTCTTCAGATCGTTTTCCCATAGGCTCTAGTAATGATGAAAATTGGGCTCCCATGTCCATCAAAAAATCAATTGATTTCCCCTCCACCTCAATTTTTACCCGAGGTTTGGGGAGGGGCTCTGAACCATGGTCCCTTCAGTCTCTGGTGGCCAGCATTGCCGTCTTCTTTTGGGGGCACTCCCTGGCCCAGTGTCCTCTTTCCTTGCAGTAAGCACTCTGATTTGAAGCTAAGGTTTCCCACTAGCTTTTTCTGTACTTAGGCTTTTTTTTTTTTTTAACTGACCATCTCCTACCTGCCTCTTTTTTTTTTTTTTAACTGACCTCTTTCCCCCGTCTCCTTTCTGCCTCATGTAATGCTAAAACTTTAACCATTTTTTAAGTCTGTTTTTCATCTTTTTGTGTACCTCTGTTGTTAAACACCTTTTCTGCTATTCCCACTAACTCAGTCAAATTCTTTCCTTTAAATCCTTCAGTTTTTTGAAGTTTTCTCCTTATATCTGGGGCTGACTGACTGGCGAAGGTGAGATTTATTGCCCTCTGATTTTGGGACACCTCAGGGTCGATCAGGCTATACATTTTATAGGCTTCCATAAGCCTTTCTAGAAAAGCCCCTAGAGACTCATCCTTATCTTGAGTCACCACACGAATTTTAGATAAATTTATGGGTCTCCTTGCAGTCGCATGGAGGCCTCCCAGCAGAGCCTGGCAGTAGAAACATAGACTCTCCTTACCTTTATCAGAGTTTGGGTTCCAGTCAGGGGGTTCCTTTGGGCAGTAGTTCTTCATTCGCCAGGGATTGAGGTCCCATGTTACTAATTCTGGTTTAGTTTGAATGTAGTTTTAGTTAGTTCTGGAAATTTTTATCCATTTCAGTTTCAGGATTTCAATATATCAAAGACCTGTATTTGTCCTGGAAGTCTCCCATATGAATTTTCTTTAAGGCAGAATTTATTTTATAAGAGAATTAAAATAATTATAAATGACAAAAATTCAGAATAGATATGGTTTTACAGTTTAACTGGCAAGAAAATCAGGTTACTTCTGTGACACATAACATTTCAATAATT
>NW_022633371.1:0-6232 GCF_010015895.1 Lontra canadensis
AGCTGGAGAAAGAATAACAAATAAAGCCTGAACCCAGCAGGAGAAGAGATAAAGATAAAGATCAGAGCAGAAATCAATGAAATAGAAACCAAAAGAACAGTTGAACAAAGCAATGAAACTAGGAGCTGGTTCTTTGAAAGAATTAATAAGATTGATAAACCTCTGGCCAGACTTATCAAAAAGAGAAAGAAAGGACCCAAATAAACAAAATCATGAATGAAATAGAGGAGATCAAAACCAACACCAAAGAAATACAAACAATTAGAAGAACATACTAGGAGCAACTATATACCAGCAAATTTGACAATCTGGAAGAAATGGATGTGCATATTCCTAGAGACATACAAACTACCAAAACTGAACCAGGAAGAAATAAAAACCTGAACAGACCCATAATCAGTTAGGAGATTGAAGCAGTCATCAAAAATCTCCCAAGAAACAAGAGCCCAGGGCCGGACAGCTTCCCGGGGGAATTCTACCACATATTTAAAGAAGAATTAATGCCTATTCTCCTGAAACTGTTCCAAAAAAAGTAGAAGAGGAAGGAAAACACCCAAACTCATTTTATGAGGCCAGCATTACCTTGATCCCAAAACCAAAGACCCCAACAAAAAGGAGAATTATAGTCCAATATCCCTGATGAACATGGATGCAAAAATTCTCACCAACATACTAGCCAATAGGATCCAACAATACAATAAAAGGATGATAAACCACACAAAATCAAATTTATTCCTGGGCTGCAAGGGTGGTTTGACAACCAACAATCAATCCATGGAATCACTACCTTAACAGAAGAAAGAACAAGAACCATAGGATCTTCTCAATAGATACAGAAAAAGCATTTGACAAAGTACAGCCTCCTTTCTTGATCAAAACTCTTCAAAGTGTAGGGATAGAGTACATGCCTCAATATCATCAAGGCCATCTATGAAAAACCCATAGCGAATATCATCCTCACTGTAGAAAAAGTGAGAGTTTTCCCCCTAAGGTCAGGAATATGGCAGGGATATCCACTATCACTACTGCTATTCAACATAGTACTAGAAGTCCTACCCTCAGCAACCAGACAACAAAAAGAAATAAAAGACATATGAATCAGTGAAGAAGAACTCAAACTCTCACTCTTTGCAGAAGATATAATACTTCATGTGGAAAACCCAAAAGGCTCTACTCCAAAACTGCTAGAACTCATACAGGAATTCAGTAAAGTGTCAGGATATAAAATCAATGCACAGAAATCAGTTGCATTTCTATACACCAACAACAAAACAGAAGAAAGAGAACTTAAGGAGTCAGTCCCATTTACAACGCACCAAAAACCATAAGATACCTAGGAATAAACCTAAACAAAGAGGCCAAGAACCTGTACTCAGAAAACTAGAGAATACTCATGAAAGAAATTGAGGAAGACACAAAGAAATGGAAAAACGTTCCATGCTCATGGATTGGAAGAACAAATATTGTGAAAATGTTTATGCACCTAGAGCAATCTACACATTTAATGCAGTCCCTATCAAAATCCTATCAACTTTTTTCAAAGAAATGGAACAAATAATCCTAAAATTTACATGGAACCAGAAAAGACCCCAAATAGCCAGAGGAATGTTGAAAAAGAAAGCCAAAGTTGGCGGCATCACAATTTCAGACTTCAAGCTCTATTACAAAGCTGTCATCAAGACAGTATGGTACTGGCACAAAAACAGACACATAGATCAATGGAACAGAATAGAGAGCCCAGAAATAGACCCTCAACTCTATGGTCAACTAATCTTTGACAAAACAGGGAAGAATGTCCAATGGAAAAAGAGAGAGTCTCTTCAACAAATGGTATTGGGTAAAATGGACAGTCACATGCAGAAGAATGAAACTGGGCCATTTCCTTACACTACACAGAAAAATAGACTCAAAATGGATAAAAGACCTCAATGTGAGATAGGAATCCATCAAAATCCTTGAGGAGAACACAGGCAGCAATCTCTCGAATCTCAGCCACAGCAACTTTTTCCTAGAAACATCACAAAAGGCAAGGGAAGCAAGGGCAAAAATTAACTACTGGGACTTCATCAAGATCAAAAGCTTTTGCACAGCAATGGAAACAGTCAACAAAACCAAAAGACAACTGACAGAATGGGAGAAGATATTTGCAAATGACATATCAGATAAAGGGCTAGTATCCAAAATCTAGAAAGAACTTATCCAACTCAACACTCAAAGAACAAATAATCCAATCAAGAAATGGGCAGAAGACATGAACAGACATTTCTGCAAAGAAGACATCCAGATGGCCAACAGATAAATGAAAAAGTGCTCCACATCACTCAGCATCAGGGAAATACAAATCAAAACCACAAAGAGATACCAGCTCACACCAGTCAGAAAGGCTAAAATCAACCAGTCAGGAAATGACAGATGCTGGTGAGGATGCAGAGAAATGGGAACCCTCCTACACTGTTGGTGGGAATGCAAACTGGTGCAACCACTCTGGAAAACAGCATGGAGGTTCCTCAAAGAGTTGAAAATAGGGCTATCCTACAACCCAGCAGTTGCAAAACTGGGTATTTACTCTAAAGATACAAATGTAATAATTTGAAGGGGCATGTGCACCTGAATATTTATAGCAGTAATGTCCACAATAACCAAACTATGGAAAGAAACTAGATGTCCATCAACAGATGACTGGATAAAGAAGATGTGGTATATATACACAATGGAATACTATGCAGCCATCCAAAAAAACAAAAACAAAAACAAAATCTTGGCATTTGCAACAAAGTGGTTGGAACTCGAGGGTATTATGCTGAGCAAAATAAGTCAATCAGAGAAAGACAATTATTTGATCTCACTGATATGAGGACGTTGAGAAACAAGACAGAGAATCATAGGGGAAGGGAGAGAAGAATGAAACAAGATGAACCCAGAGCGGTAGACAAACCATAAGAGACTCTTAATCTCAGAAAACAAACTGAGGTTTGCTGGAGGGGAGGGGAGGGCTGGGGTTACTGACTGATGGACATTGGGGAGGGTATGTGTTATGGTGAGAAAAATAATAATAAATTTAAAAAGAAAAAGAGGGAAAAAAAACAAAATGAGATGTCACATAAGCAGTTCCTCCGTATCTGATGTGCTTGTGTGTGCTCTCAAAGGAAAAATAAAGCAAATACATTATTTTGATGGAAAAACTACAGATTCCTCTAAAGAGGACTTAAAGCATGCAGCTTAAACAAAATGTTAAAATAAATCATAAAGTGTTTGGTGTTTCTCTGGAAGGAAATAAAGATTACTTTTGGAGAGTGTTGAGGGGCCTCCTTTTTGCATGTTGATTAGATCATAGCACAAATAGAAAAGTGCCCACACCTGGTTTCTGGTTAAATCACTCAGAGATTGGGAACCGAGATGGTGAGCTCTTTGGATGATGTTTAAGAATGTGCGTAGTGAGGCCATTGTGCATAAAGTATTTCTGCCTCCTGAGAAAAAGCTTTCTGTTCCTCCTGATGGAGAGCTGTGTTGATCAAAGTGTGTTCTGTGGAAAGCCTAAATGAAACGTGATAGAGATTCTAAACCACAGACTTACCCGAGCCCAAGGGCCTGGAAGGGCCAGGTGGCTCTGGCGTGCCCACAGTGACAGTCACCATGGGAGACGCAGGCCTCCTCCATCAGTCTGTCTTCCTGACTCCTTCCCCTTGCAGCTCTTAGGTGCACTTCTCAATTTTCTTTGCAGCACTTTAAGGATCTGATGTCAGGTTTGCACTCAGAGGTGCTGTCCCCATGAGCTCTGGATGAGGCCTTGGAACCTGGGTTTTTATTTTTTGGAAGAAAGAACAGCTCCGGTTCTGCAGTGTCCTTGTCCTGTCATGCCGGCCTCAGAGCACAGGTTCCCGACCTCCAACTTGCCTCTGCCAAGCCATGTTGCTGAGCCCCTGGGGCGTTTGTTTCTTCAAGTGTGCAACGGGCGCAAACCTGCCTGTGCTGGCTCTCTCTGGCGAGGTCACCTGTGTGAAACCACTCTGTCCAGGGCCCAGTGTTACTAAACTAGAGCGATCGGCTCTGGTCAGGGGACTTCAGCTGGGGCCAGGAGCTGTCATTGGTCCTGGAAGCAGGACAGAAGAGATGCTCCTGCAGAAGGGAGTGTGGCTGGTGGGTGGCTGGAGTTTGCGCTGTCACCTGGGGTTAGCCTTCTGCCCCCACTTCATCACATCCCATCTTTACTCCCCTGCGTCTCCTGCCTGGAACGCCATCATCCGTTGACGTGCAGACAGCAGTCTTCTCTCAGCAGTAGTAAAGGCTCTTCTCAGACACCAAGTTCTTGTGTCACTATTGTCCTTGTTATTTGTGTTCTAAACCTATGCCTTTGAATTCTTTGAGTATTTGTAGATCACAATGCATCCTCCTTTAGAAACTGGGCTTATCTTTCTATCAGTCATAAGGGTTGGCAGAATTCCGGATAGCGGGGGATGAGGAGATGACCATCGGACTCATTCCTACGTGGAGGGTTCTGAGGGCAGACAAATTCATCTTCTCTGTGTGTGGGACATGCAGGCACACACCCCACGATGACTGGGCAAGTGGCAAATGCTGGAAGAATGGTAGACCGGTGCCTGTGTGTATTCAAGAAGCACCTGTCCTGGAGTTTGGATATCATAAACGTTTGGAGAGGAGATTGTTTTTTCCTTTTCTTTTTCAAATGGACTAAACCACAGTCTCCGCGGATGAGGGACTCATGGTTCTTCATGGAAGCAAGGTGAGCAAACGTGTTGGCATGGGTCATGCAATTGGAAGAGAAAGTTGAAGGCAGGGTGTGCAGCCAAGGGGCGGTAGCTGGCATCAAACACATTCCTTAAAATCTGTGTGTTGATTGATTCCCTCCTTCTTTCCCATTAATTCATATCTTGCTTTTAGAAGGGAAGTGTGATCTAACCAGAACTTCCTCCTCATACATAGGAGATAGGTTATCTGCCCACCGCCACCCCCTGCAAGCAGAGACTTAGCGACGACAGACCCAGAACGGGGTTTGCACTGTGCCTGCAGCGGGGGCCGTGGCTATGATGTGCCACATGTCCCATGGCCTGAAACCCCCCTCATCTCGCTCTGGACACCGAAGTAGAGTCTAGAAGCCTGGAAATTAGATTTCCCGAGTCTTTGCCGTTTGCTGCAGTGCTGTAAGCAGCGGCCCCCAGGCCAGAAGCTCTGTTTATCTTCCTAAATGTACATTTTTAAAAGTTTTTGAAGATGGATGTTTACAATTTGTTCTTTCAGTGTCTGGATTATTTGTACACTATTTCCGTTTCACAGTGGGATTGTGGAGATTTTATGCATGGGTGCACAGGAAGTACTTAGGATTTCCAATTTTAATCTAAAGCCAGATAAGACGCAGTTTGGCAGCTACCGGACTGCCCAGACTTGGCTTGCTGAGAAATCTCTTTTTAATGGCCTAGATCTTCACCCTGTAAATATATTCAGAATTAGATTCCAACACCCGCTCACGTCTCTGCATCTTTTCTGGTTTTGAGTTTTGGATGTTTGACCCTGCTGTCTCTCTCCTTGATTGTCAACACATTGATGAGTTATTTCAGCCCTGGGGTCCAAGCAGGGAGGGAGGGAGGCTGCCCAGAGGGTCCCTCATGCTGTTTTCAGTAATGGGGGCTGGCTTGGTCTAGAGCACAGGCATGGACATGATCAGGATGTTGCCAGGAAGGAGGGTCAGAATGTCCCACTGTAGCCAGTGACGCATCCTGGAGTCCCAGACAGGACTGGAGAATGTGACCATTTAGATAACAGCCCAGGGCAGGTCATTTATGGACACTCATGGGTCAGTACTGACCAAGGGGCAGGGAGAGAGAGGGCGGAGGAGGGGGAGAAAGAGAGAAAGGGAATGGTAAAGATGCTGGACTAGAACCTGCGAGCCACGGCACAAAATCACCAGGTGGTGGAGGCAGCTAGGGTAGGATCAGGATTACAAAGCATCGCAGGGAATGTGTTTATATTCTGAGCAGGGCAGGTGCCTGGAGGTCTGGGACTCCTGCTAGCAGCCCAGGTCTCCCCTCCTGGAGAGGGTGGATCTGGATTGGGGCTGGTCCTCTAGTTGTATTCCCCTGGAGATGTGGAGACAGAAGACAATGTCCAGCTCTTAACTCAGCAGGGAGACACGTAGTCACCCTATACCTGAACATCTGACCTACTAGAGTTTGGGCCACCAGTCAGCCCTGGAGTGCTTTGCCCCACTGGCTTGCCA
>NW_022633372.1:0-6226 GCF_010015895.1 Lontra canadensis
TACCCTCCGTATGGCTTATTTACTGAAGTGTCCATTCAGGTCTTTGGTCCATTTTTTAGTTAGGTTATTTGTTTCCTATTGTTGAGTTCTAAGACTTCTTTGTATATTTTGGATAAGAGCCCTTTATCAAATGTGTCTTTTGCAAATATATTTTCCCAACCCATGGCTTGTCTTCTAATTCTCTTGACCGTCTTTCCCAGAGCATACTTTTCTTTGTTTGTTTGTTTGTTTTGTTTTGTTTTGTTTTACAAACATATAATATATTTTTATCCCCAGGGGTACAGGTCTGTGAATCACCAGTTTTACACACTTCACAGCACTCACCATAGCACATACCCTCCCCAATGTCCATAACCCCACCCCCCTCCCAATCCCCTCCCCCCATCAACCCTCAGTTTGTTTTGTGAGATTAAGAGTCACTTATGGTTTGTCTCCCTCCCAATCCAATCTTGTTTCCTTTACTCTTCTCCTACCCCTTAACCCCCCATGTTGCATCTCCTCTCCCTCATATCAGGGAGATCATATGATAGTTGTCTTTCTCCGATTGACTTATTTCGCTAAGCATGATACCCTCTAGTTCCATCCACGTCGTCGCAAATGGAAGATTTCATTTCTTTTGATGGCTGCATAGTATTCCATTGTGTATATATACAACATCTTCTTTATCCATTCATCTGTTGGTGGACATCTAGGTTCTTTCCATAGTTTGGCTATTGTAGACATTGCTGCTATAAACATTCGGGTGCATGTGCCCCTTCGGATCACTACGTTTGTATCTTTAGGGTAAATACCCAGCAGTGCAATTGCTGGGTCATAGGGTAGTTCAATTTTCAACATTTTGAGAAACCTCCATGCTGTTTTCCAGAGTGGTTGCACCAGCTTACATTCCCACCAACAGTGTAGGAGGGTTCCTCTTTCTCCGCATCCTCGCCAGCATCTGTCATTTCCTGACTTGTTAATTTTAGCCATTCTGACTGGTGAGAGGTGATATCTCATTGTGGTTTTGATTTGTATTTCCCTGATGCCGAGTGATGTGGAGCACTTTTTCATGTGTCTGTTGGCCATTTGGATGTCTTCTTTGCAGAAATGTCTGTTCATGTCTTCTGCCCATTTCTTGATTGGATTATTTTTCTTTGGGTGTTGAGTTTGCTAAGTTCTTTATAGATTTTGGACACTAGTCCTTTATCTGATATGTCGTTTGCACATATCTTCTCCCATTCTGTCAGTTGTCTTTTGGTTTTGTTAACTGTTTCCTTTGCTGTGCCAAAGCTTTTGATCTTGATAAAAATCCCAATAGTTCATTTTTGCCCTTGCTTCCCTTGCCTTTGGCGATGTTCCTAGGAAGATGTTGCTGCAGCTGAGGTTGAAGAGGTTGCTGCTTGTGTTCTCCTCAAGGATTTTGATGGATTCCTTTCTCACATTGAGGTCCTTCATCCGTTTTGAGTCTATTTTCGTGTGTGGTGTAAGGAAATGATCCAATTTCATTTTTCTGCATGTGGCTGTCCAATTTTCCCAACACCATTTATTGAAGAGGCTGTCTTTTTTCCATTGGACATTCTTTCCTGCTTTGTCGAAGATTAGTTGACCATAGAGTTGAGGGTCTATTTCTGGGCTCTCTATTCTGTTCCATTGATCTATGTGTCTGTTTTTGTGCCAGTACCATGCTGTCTTGATGATGACAGCTTTGTAATAGAGCTTGAAGTCCGGAATTCTGATGCCACCAACAATGGCTTTCTTTTTCAATATTCTTTTGGTTATTCGAGGTCTTTTCTGGTTCCATATAAATTTTAGGATTATTTGTTTAATTTCTTTGAAAAAAATGGATGGTACTTTGATAGGAATTGCATCAAATGTGTAGATTGCTTTAGGTAGCATAGACATTTTCATAATATTTATTCTTCCAATCCAGGAGCATGGAACATTTTTCCATTTCTTTGTGTCTTCCTCAATTTCTTTTACGAGTACTTTATAGTTTTCTGTGTATAGATTCTTAGCCTCTTTGGTTAGGTTTATTCCTAGGTATCTTATAGTTTTGCGTGCAATTGTAAATAGGATTGACTCCTTAATTTCTCTTTCTTCTGTCTTGTTGTTGGTGTAGAGAAATGCAACTGATTTCTGTGCATTGATTTTATATCCTGACACTTTACTGAATTCCTGTACAAGTTCTAGCAGTTTTGGAGTGGAGTATTTTGGGTTTTCCACATATAGTAGCATATCATCTGCGAAGAGTGATAGTTTGACTTTTTCATTGCCAATTTGGATGCCTTTAATTTCCTTTTGTTGTCTGATTGCTGAGGCTAGGACTTCTAGTACTATGTTGAATAGCAGTGGTGAAAATGGACATCCCTGCTGTGTTCCTGACCTTAGCGGAAAAGCTTTCAGTTTTTCTCCATTGAGAAAGATATTTGCAGTGGGTTTTTCATAGATGGCTTTGATAATATTGAGGTATGTGCCCTCTATCCCTACACTTTGAAGAGTTTTGATCAGGAAGGCATGCTGTACTTTGTCAAATGCTTTTTCAGCATCTATTGAGAGTATCATATGGTTCTTGTTCTTTCTTTTCTTAATGTGTTGTATCACATTTTGATTTGGGGATGTTGAACCAACCTTGCAGCCCTGGAATAAATCCCACTTGGTCGTGGTGAATAATCCTTTTAATGTACTGTTGAATCCTATTGGCTAGTATTTTGGTGAGAATATTTGCATCTGTGTTCATCAAGGATATTGGTGTGTAGTTCTCTTTTTTGATGGGATCCTTGTCTGGTTTTGGGATCAAGGTGATGCTGGCCTCATAAAATGAGTTTGGAAGTTTTCCTTCCATTTCTATTTTTTGGAACAGTTTCAGGAGAATAGGAATTAGTTCTTTAAATGTTTGGTAGAATTCCCCTGGGAAGCCGTCTGGCCCTGGGCTTTTGTTTGTTTGGAGATTTTTGATGACTGTTTCAATCTCCTTACTGGTTATGGGTCTGTTCAGGCTTTCTATTTCTTCCTGGTTCAGTTGTGGTAGTTTATATGTCTCTAGGAATGCATCCATTTCTTCCAGATTGTCAAATTTGTTGGCATAGAGTTGCTCATAGTATGTTCTTATAATTGTCTGTATTTCTTTGGTGTTAGTTGTGATCTCTCTTCTTTCATTCATGATTTTATTTATTTGGGTTCTTTCTCTTTTCTTTTTGATAAGTCTGGCCAGAGGTTTATCAATCTTATTAATTCTTTCGAGGAACCAGCTCCTAGTTTCGTTGATTTGTTCTATTTGTTTGTTTGTTTGGTTGGTTGGTTGGTGGGTTGGTTTTTTTGGTTTCTATTTCATTGGTTTCTGCTCTGATCTTTATGAGTTCTCTTCTCCTGCTGGGTTTAGGGTTTCTTTCTTGTTCTTTCTCCAGCTCCTTTAGGTGTAGGGTTAGGTTGTGTATTTGAGACGTTTCTTGATTCTTGAGAAAGGCTCGTACAGCTCTATATTTTCCTCTCAGGACTGCCTTTACTGTGTCCCACAGATTTTGAAGTGTTGTGTTTTCATTATCATTTGTTTCCATGATTTTTTTCAATTCTTGTTTAATTTCCTGGTTGACCCATTCATTCTTTAGAAGGATGTTGTTTAATCTCCATGTATTTGGGTTCTTTCCAAATTTCCTCTTGTGATCGAGTTCTAGCTTCAGAGCATTGTGGTCTGAAAATATGCAGGCAATGATCCCAATTTTGATACGGGTTGAGACCTGTTTAAGACCCAGGATGTGATCTATTCTGGAGAATGTTCCATGTGCACTAGAGAAGAATGTGTATTCTGTTGCTTTGGGATGAAATGTTCTGAATATATCTGTGATGTCCATCTGGTCCAGTGTGTCATTTAAGGCCTTTATTTCCTTGTTGATCTTTTGCTTGGATGATCTGTCCATTTCAGTGAGGGGAGTGTTAAAGTCCCCTACTATTGTTGTATTATTTTTGATGTGTTTCTTTGATTTTGTTATCAATTGGTTTATATAGCTGGCTGCTCCCATGTTAGGGGCATAGATATTTAAAATTGTTAGATCTTCTTGTTGGACAGATCCTTTGAGTATGATATAGTGTCCTTCCTCATCTCTTATTATAGTCTTTGGCTTAAAATCTAATTGATCTGATATAAGGATTGCCACTCCAGCTTTCTTCTGATGTCCATTAGCATGGTAAATTGTTTTCCACCCCTCACTTTAAATCTGGAGGTGTCTTCGGGTTTAAAATGAGTTTCTTGTAGGCAACATAAAGATGGGTTTTGTTTTTTTATTCATTCTGATACCCTGTGTCTTTTGATTGGGACATTTAGCCCATTCACATTCAGGGTAACTATTGAGAGATGCATTTAGTGCCATTGTATTGCCTGTAAGGTGGCTGTTATTGTATATTGTCTCTGTTCCTTTCTGATCTACTACTTTTAGGCTCTCTCTTTGCTTAGAGGACCCCTTACAGTATTTCTTGTAGAGCTGGCTTGGTGTTTGAAAATTCTTTCAGTTTTTGTTTGTCCTGGAAGCTTTTAATCTCTCCTTCTATTTTCAATGATAGCCTAGCTGGATATAGTATTCTTGGCTGCATGTTTTTCTTGTTTAGTGCTCTGAATATATCATGCCAGTTCTTTCTGGCCTGCCAGGTCTCTGTGGATAAGTCTGCTGCCCATCTAATATTTTTACCATTGTATGTTACAGACTTCTTTTCCCGGCTGCTTTCAGGATTTTCTCTTGGTCACTAAGACTTGTAAATTTTACTATTAGGTGATGGGGTGTGGACCTATTCTTATTGATTTTGAGGGGAGTTCTCTGACCTCCTGGATTTTGATGCTTGTTCCCTTTGCCATATTAGGGAAATTCTCTCCTATAATCCTCTCCCATATACCGTCTGCTCCCCTCTCTCTTTCTTCTTCTAGAATCCCAATTATTCTAATATTGTTTCGTCTTATGGTGTCACTTATCTCTCGAATTCTACCCTCGTGGTCCAGTAGCTGTTTGTCCCTCTTTTGCTCAGCTTCTTTATTCTCTGTCATTTTGGTCTTCTATATCGCTAATTCTTTCTTCTGCCTCATTTATCCTAGCAGCGAGAGACTCCATTTTTGATTGCACCTCATTAATAGCTTTTTTAAATTTCAACTTGGTTATATTTTAGTTCTTTTATTTCTCCAGAAAGGGCTTTGATATCTCCTGAGAGTGTTTCTCTAATACCTTCCATGCCTTTTTTAAGCCCGGCTATATCCTTGAGAATTGTCATTCTGAACTCTAGATCTGACATTTTACCAATGTCTGTATCGATTAAGTCCCTAGCCTTCGGTACTGCCTCTTGTTCTTTTTTTGTGGTGAAATTTTCTGCCTTGTCATTTTGTCCAGATAAGAGTATATGAAGGAGCAAGTAAAATACTAAAAAGGTGGCAACAACCCCAGGAGAATATGCTTTAACCAAATCAGAAGAGATCCCAACTCATGATGGGGGAGAAAGGGGATCAAAAAAGGTTCAGAAAGAAAAAAAAAAGAAACAATTAAAAAAAGAAAACGAATAAAGAAAAAATACAAAAAAAGAAATATATATATATATATATATATATATATATATATTCGATCAACTAGTTAAAAAACGTTAAAAATAGAAAAGGGTTAAAGTTAAAAAAAATTTGGCAGAAGAACAGAAAAAAAAATTGAAAAACAAAAAAATAATTAAATAAACTGCAAGGCTAAAGAATCATGGGGAAAAAGCCACGAGTTCCATGCTTTGCTTTCTCCTCCTCTGGAATTCTGCTGCTTTCCTTGGTATTGAAACTGCACTTCTTGTTAGGTGAACTTGGTCCTGGCTGGATTTCTTGTTGATCTTCTGGGGGAGAGGCCTGTTGTAGTGATTCTCAAGTGTCTTTGCCCCAGGTGGAATTGCACCACCCTTACCAGGGGCCGGGCTGAGTAATCCCCTCGGGTTTGCTTTCGGGAGCTTTTGTTCCCTGAGCGCTTTCTGTAGAGTTCCGGAGGATGGGAATGAAGATGGCGGCCTCACAGTCTCCAGCCCGGATGAGCCAAGAGCACGGGGCCCCACTCCTCAGTGTGCCTTCAGAGAACAGCGCCCAATTATTCCCGTCACCCTGACTTCCAGCTGCGCTCCAAGCTGACCGAGCCTGCGACCACTTCAAGGTAACCCCAAGCTGAGAGCTCACTCCTCAGCTCTGTCTCTGTAGCCAGCTTCCCCGTTCTAATACCTGTAAGCTCTGTGACACTCAGACACCCCC